>NW_027227874.1:0-64461 GCF_037783145.1 Equus przewalskii | reverse complement strand
ACGCCCGACAGTTGATTCCGGAGCGTCCGCCAAGTGTTTCTGGCGTACCCGGCAGGTGATTTTGGCATGTCCGACAGGTGTTTCTTGCGAGTCGAGCAGGTGGCTCAGGCATGCTCAGCTGGTGCTTCACGCGTCTCTGGCACGTGGTTCTGGTGTGTCTTAGAGCTGGTTCTGGCATGTCCGGCAGATGATTCCGGAGTGTCCACCAAGTGGTTCTGGTATACCTGGCAGGTGATTTTGGGGTGTCAGGAAGTTTGTTACGGCTAGTTGAGCAGGTGGATCAGGCGTGCTCGCCAGGGGTTTCAGGCGGGTCTGGCAGGTGGTTTCGGTCTGTTCGGGGAGTGGTTCCGGCATCTCAGGCACATGGTTCTGGCACGTCTGAGAGGTGGTTGCGGCAGGCCCGACAGGTGTTTCCATGGTGTCCGCCAAGTGGTTCTGTCATAGCTGGCAGGTGATGTTGGCAAGACCGGCAGGTGGTTCCAGCAAGCCCGGCAGGTGATTCCGAAGAGTTCACCAAATGGTTGTGGCGTAGGCGGCAGGTTATTTTGGCGGGTCCAGCAGGTGGTTTTGGCGAGTCGAGCAGGTGGTTCTGGCGTGCTCGGCAGGTGCTTCCGGTGTCATTGGCATGTGGTTCCGGCATCTCTGAGAGGTGGTTCCGGCAGGCCCGGCAGGTGGTTCCGGAGTGTCTGCCGAGTGGTTCTGGAGCCAGCCCGGCAGGTGATTCCGAAGAGTTCACCAAATGGTTGTGGCGTATCCGGCAGGTGCTTTTGGCGTGTCAGGAAGATGGTTCCGGCTAGTTGAGCAGGTGGATCAGGCGTGCTCGCCAGGGGGTTCAGGCGGGTCTGGCAGGTGGTTTCGGTCTGTTCGGGGAGTGGTAACGGCATCTCAGGCACATGGTTCTGGCACGTCTGAGAGGTGGTTCCGGCCGGCCGCAGAGGTGTTTCCGGAGTGTCCGCCAAGTGGTTCAGGCGTAGCTGAGAGGTGATGTTGGCGTGACCGGCAGGTGGTTCCAGCCAGCCCGGCAGGTGATTCCGGAGTGTCTGCCATGTGGT
Source organism: Equus przewalskii (assembly GCF_037783145.1). Lineage (NCBI taxonomy): Eukaryota > Metazoa > Chordata > Mammalia > Perissodactyla > Equidae > Equus > Equus przewalskii. Next base: position 63,409 of record NW_027227874.1, on the reverse strand, counting down.
TCTGGCGTAGCTGGCAGGTGATTTTGGCGTGTACAGCAGGTGGTTCCGGCGAGCTCGGCAGGTGGTACCAGCGTGTCCGGCACATGGTTCTGGCACGTCTTAGGGATGGTTCCGGAATGCCAGGCAGGTGATTCTGGAGTGTCCGGCATGTGGTTCTGGCACCTCTGAGAGGTGGTTCCGGCATGCCCGGCACGTGATTCCGGAGTGTCCGGCATGTGGTTCTGGCACCTCTGAGAGGTGGTTCCGGCATGCCCGGCAGGTGGTTCCGGAGGTTGTGCCGAGTGGTTCTGGCGTAGTCGGCAGGTGATTCTGGCGTGTCCACAGGTGGTTCTGGGGAGTGGATCAGGTGGTTCCGGCATACTCGGCAGGTCGTACCGGCGTGTCCGGAACATGGTTCTGGCAAGTCTGAGAGGCGGTTCCGGCATGCCCGACAGGTGATTCTGGAGTGTCCGCCACGTGGTTCTGGCGAACCCTACAGGTGATTTTGGCGTGTCTGGCAGGTGTTTCTTGCAAGTCGAGCATTTGGCTCAGGCATGCTCAGCAGGTGCTTCTGGCGTGTCTGGCACGTGGTTCTGGTGTGTCTGAGAGCTGGTTCTGGCATGTCCGGCAGATGATTCGGGAGTGTCCACCAAGTGGTTGTGGCATACCCGGCAGGTGATTTTAGCGTGTCATGTAGGTGGTTCCAGCGAGTCGAGTAGATGGTTTCGGCGTGCTCTGCAGGTGGTTCAGGCGGGTCTGGCAGGTGGTTTCGGTCTGTTCGGGGTGTGGTTCCGGCATCTCAGGCACATGGTTCTGGCACGTCTGATAGGTGGTTCCGGCCGGCCCGACAGGTGTTTCCATGGTGTCCGCCAAGTGGTTCTGGCATAGCTGGCAGGTGATGTTGGCGTGACCGGCAGGTGGTTCCAGCCAGCCCGGCAGGTGATTCCGAAGTGTTCACCAAATGGTTGTGGCGTAGCCGGAACGTGATTTTGGCCTGTCCAGCTGGTGGTTTTGGCGAGTCGAGCAGTTGGTTCTGGCGTGCTCGGCAGGTGCTTCTGGTGTCATTGGCATGTGGTTCCGCCATGTCTGAGAGCTGCTTCCGCCATGCCCGGCAGGTGATTCCGGAGTGTTCCCCAAGTGGTTCAGGCATAGCCGGCAGGTGATTTTGCATGTCCGGCAATGGTTCCGGCGAGTCGAGCCGGTGGTTCCGGCATGTCCGGCAGGTGGTTCCGGCATGCCCGGCAGGTGATTCCGGAGTGTCCGGCATGTGGTTCTGGCACCTCTGAGAGGTGGTTCCGGCATGCCCGGCAGGTGATTCCGGAGTGTCCGGCATGTGGTTCTGGCACCTCTGAGAGGTGGTTCCGGAAGGCCTGGCATGTGATTCCGGAGTGTCTGCCGTGTGGTTCTGGCGTAGCTGGCAGGTGATGTTGGCGTGACCGGCAGGTGGTTCCAGCCAGCCCGGCAGGTGATTCCGAAGATTTCACCAAATGGTTGTGGCGTAGCCGGCAGGTGATTTTGGCGTGTCCAGCAGGTGGTTTTGGCGAGTCGAGCAGGTGGTTCTGGCGTGCTCGGCAGGTGCTTCCGGTGTCATTGGCATGTGGTTCCGGCATGTCTGAGAGGTGGTTCCGCCATGCCCGGCAGGTGATTCCGGAGTGTTCGCCAAGTGGTTTTGGCGTAGCCGGCAGGTGATTTTGCATGTCCGGCAATGTTTCCGGCGAGTCGGGCCGGTGGTTCCTTCATGTCCGGCAGGTGGTTCCGGCATGCCCGGCAGGTGATTCCGGAGTTTCCGGCATGTGGTTCTGGCACCTCTGAGAGGTGGTTCCGGCATGCCCGTCAGGTGATACCGGAGTGTTCGCCAAGTGGTTCTGGCGTAGCCGGCAGGTGATTTTGCATGTCCGGCATGGGTTCCGTCGAGTCGAGCCGGTGGTTCCGGCATGTCCGGCAGGTGGTTCCGGCATTTCCGGCACGTGGTTCCAGCATGCCCGGCAGGTGATTCCGGAGTGTCCGGCATGTGGTTCTGGCAGCTCTGAGAGGTGGTTCCGGAATGCCTGGCCTGTGATTCCGGAGTGTCTGCCGAGTGGTTCTGGCGTAGCCGGCAGTTGATTTTGGCGTGTCCACTGGGTGGTTCTGGGGAGTGGATCCGCTGGTTCCGGCATACTCGGCAGGTGGATCCGGCGTGTCCAGAACATGGTTCTGGCAAGTCTGAGAGGAGGTTCCGGCACGCCCGACTGGTGATTCCGGAGCGTCCGCCAAGTGTTTCTGGCGTACCCGGCAGGTGATTTTGGCATGTCTGACAGGTGTTTCTTGCGAGTCAAGCAGGTGGCTCAGGCATGCTCAGCTGGTGCTTCCGGCGTCTCTGGCACGTGGTTCTGGTGTGTCTGAGAGCTGGTTCTGGCATGTCCGGCAGATGATTCCGGAGTGTCCACCAAGTGGTTCTGGTATACCTGACAGGTGATTTTGGGGTGTCAGGAAGTTGGTTCCGGCTAGTTGAGCAGGTGGATCAGGCGTGCTTGCCAGGGGGTTCAGGCGGGTCTGGCAGGTGGTTTCGGTCTGTTCGGGGAGTGGTTCCTGCATCTCAGGCACATGGTTCTGGCACGTCTGAGAGGTGGTTGCGGCAGGCCCGACAGGTGTTTCCATGGTGTCCGCCAAGTGGTTCTGGCATAGCTGGCAGGTGATGTTGGTGTGACCGGCAGGTGGTTCCAGGTAGCCCGGCAGGTGATTCCGAAGAGTTCACCAAATGGTTGTGGCGTAGGCGGCAGGTTATTTTGGCGTGTCCAGCAGGAGGTTTTGGCGAGTCGAGCAGGTGGTTCTGGCGTGCTCGGCAGGTGCTTCCGGTGTCATTGGCATGTGGTTCCGGCATCTCTGAGAGGTGGTTCCGGCAGGCCCGGCAGGTGGTTCCGGAGTGTCTGCCGAGTGGTTCTGGAGCCAGCCCGGCAGGTGATTCCGAAGAGTTCACCAAATGGTTGTGGCGTATCCGGCAGGTGCTTTTGGCGTGTCCGGAAGATGGTTCCGGCTAGTTGAGCAGGTGGATCAGGCGTGCTCGCCAGGGGGTTCAGGCGGGTCTGGCAGGTGGTTTCGGTCTGTTCGGGGAGTGGTAACGTCATCTCAGGCACATGGTTCTGGCACGTCTGAGAGATGGTTCCGGCCGGCCTCAGAGGTGTTTCCGGAGTGTCCTCCAAGTGGTTCTGGCGTAGCTGAGAGGTGATGTTGGCGTGACCGGCAGGTGGTTCCAGTCAGCCCGGCAGGTGATTCCGGAGTGTCTGCCATGTGGTTCTGGCGTAGCTGGCAGGTGATTCTGGCGTGTAGAGCAGGTGGTTCCGGCGAACTCGGCAGGTGGTACCAGCGTGTCCGGCACATGGTTCTGGCACGTCTTAGAGATGGTTCCGGAATGCCAGGCAGGTGATTCCGGAGTGTCCGGCATGTGGTTCTGGCACCTCTGAGAGGTGGTTCCGGCATGCCCGGCACGTGATTCCGGAGTGTTCCCCAAGTGGTTCTGGCGTAGCCGGCAGGTGATTTTGCATGTCCGGCAATGGTTGGGCGAGTCGAGCAGGTGGTTCCGGCATGTCCGGGAGGTGGTTCCGGCATGCCCGGCAGGTGATTCCGGAGTGTTCACCAAATGGTTGTGGCGCAGCCGGAAGGTGATTTTGCATGTCCGGCAATGGTTTCAGCGAGTCGATCCGGTGGTTCCGGCATGTCCGGCAGGTGGTTCCGGCATGCCCGGCAGGTGATTCCGGAGTGTCCGGCATGTGGTTCTGGCACCTCTGAGAGGTGGTTCCGGCATGCCCGGCAGGTGATACCGGAGTGTTCGCCAAGTGGTTCTGGCGAGCCGGCAGGTGATTTTGAATGTCCGGCAATGGTTATGGCGAGTCGAGGCGGTGGTTCCGGAATGTCCGGCAGGTGGTTCCGGCATGTCCGGCAGGTGGTTCCGGCATGTCCAGCACGTGGTTCCAGCATGCCCGGCAGGTGATTCCGGAGTGTCCGGCATGTGGTTCTGGCACCTCTGAGAGCTGGTTCCGACAGGCCCGGTAGTTGGTTCCAGAGTGTCTGCCGGGTGGTTCTGGCGTAGTCGGCAGGTGATTCTGGCGTGTCCAGCAGGTGGTTCTGGGGAGTGGATCAGGTGGTTCCCGCATACTCGGCAGGTGGTACCGGCGTGTCCGGAACATGGTTCTGGCAAGTCTGAGAGGTGGTTCCGGCATGCCCGACAGGTGATTCCGGACTGTTCGCCAAGTGGTTCTGGCGTAGCTGGCAGGTCATTTTGCATGTCCGGCGGTGGTTCCGGCGAGTCGAGCCGGTGGTTCCGGCGTGTCCAGCAGGTGTTTCCGGTCTGTCCGGCAGGTGGTTCTGGCGTGTCCGGCACGAGGTTCTGGCACGTCTGAGAGTTGGTTCCGGCATGCCCGACAGGTGATTCCGGAGAGTCCGCCACGTGGTTCTGGCGTACACGGCAGGTTGATTTTGGCGTGTCTGGCAGGTGTTTCTTGCAAGTCGAGCATGTGGCTCAGGCATGATCAGCAGGTGCTTCCGGCGTGTCCGGCACGTGGTTCTGGTGTGTCAGAGGGCTGGTTCTGGCATTTCCGGTAGATGATTCCGGAGTGTCCACCAAGTGGTTCTGGTAGAACTGGCAGGTGATTTTGGCATGTCTGGAAGGTGGTTCCGGCTAGTTGAGCAGGTGGATCAGGCGTGCTCGCCAGGGGGTTCAGGCGGGTCTGGCAGGTGGTTTCGGTCTGTTCGGGGTGTGGTTCCGTCATCTCAGGCACATGGTTCTGGCACGTCTGAGATGTGGTTCCGGTCGGCCCTACAGCTGTTTCCGGAGTGTCCGCCAAGTGTTTCCGGCGTAGCTGAAAGGTGATGTTGGCGTGACCGGCAGGTGGTTCCAGCCTTCCCGGCAGGTCATTCCGGAGTGTCTGCTGAATGGTTCTGGAGTAGCCGGCAGGTGATTTTGGCGTGTCCAGCAGGTGGTTCCGGCGAGCTCGGCAGGTTGTACCGGCGTGTCCGGAACATGGTTCTTGCACGTCTGAGAGATGGTTCCGTCATGCCCGGCTGGTGATTCCGGAGTGTCCGGCATGTGGTTCTGGCACCTCTGAGAGGTGGTTCCGGCATGCCCGGCAGGTGGTGACGGAGTGTCTGCCGAGTGGTTCTGGCGTAGCCGGCAGGTGATTCTGGCGTGTCCAGCAGGTGGTTCTGGGGATTGGATCAGGTGGTTCCGGCATACTCGGCAGGTGGTACCGGCGTGTCCGGAACATGGTTCTGGCAAGTCTGAGGGGTGGTTCCGGCATGCCCTACAGGTGATTCCGGAGTGTTCCCCAAGTGGTTCTGGCGTAGCCGGCAGGTGATTTTGCATGGCCGGCAATGGTTCCAGCGATTCGAGCCGGTGGTTCCGCCATGTCCGGCAGGTGATTCCGGCAGGCCCCGCAGGTGATTCCGGAGTGTCCAGCATGTGGTTCTGACACCTGTGAGAGGTGGTTCCGGCATGCCCGGCTGGTGATACCGGAGTATCCGGCATTTGGTTCTGGCACGTCTGAGAGATGGTTCCGGCATGCCCGGCAGGTGATTCCGGAGTGTCCAGCATGTGGTTCTGGCACCTCTGAGAGGGGGTTCCGGCATGCCCGGCAGGTGGTTCTGGAGTGTCTGCCGAGTGGTTCTGGCGTAGCCGGCAGTTGATTCTGACGTGTCCAGCAGGTGGTTCTGGGGAGTGGATCATGTGGTTCCGGCATACTCGGCAGGTGGTACCGGCGTGTCCGGAACATGGTTCTGGCAAGTCTGAGAGGCGGTTCCGGCATGCCCAACAATTGATTCCGGAGTGTTCACCAAGTGGTTCTGGCGTAGCCGGCAGGTCATTTTGCATGTCCGGCGGTGGTTCAGGCGAGTCGAGCCGGTGGTTCCTGCGTGTCCGGCAGGTGGTTGTTGGGTGACCGGCACGAGGTTCTGGCACATCTGAGAGTTGGTTCCGGCATGCCCGACAGGTAATTCCGGAGTGTCCGGCACGTGGTTCTGGCGTAGCCAGCAGGTGATTTTCGTGTGTCCAGCAGGTGGTTTTGGCGAGTCGAGCAGGTGCTTCTGACGTGCTCGGCAGGTGCTTCCGGTGTCATTGGCATGTGGTTCCGGCATGTCTGAGAGGTGCTTCCGGCATGCCCGGCAGGTGGTTCCGGAGTGTCTGTCGAGTGGTTCTGGAGCCAGCCCGGCAGGTGATTACGAAGAGTTCACCAAATGGTTGTGGCGTAGCCGGCAGGTGATTTTGGCGTGTCTGGAATGTGGTTCCGGCTAGTTGAGCAGGTGGATCAGGCGTGCTCGCCAGTGGGTTCAGGCGGGTCTGGCAGGTGGTTTCGGTCTGTTCGGGGAGTGGTTCCGGCATCTCAGGCACATGGTTCTGGCACGTCTGAGAGATGGCTCCAGCATGCCCGGCAGGTGATTCCGGAGTGTCCGGCATGTGGTTCTGGCGCCTCTGAGAGGTGGTTCCGGCATGCCCGGCAGGTGATACCGGAGTCTCCGGCATTTGGTTCTGGCACCTCTGAGAGTTGGTTCCGGAATGCCTGGCATGTGATTCCGCAGTGTCTGCCGAGTGGTTCTGGCGTAGTCGGCAGTTGATTTTGGCGAGTTCACTAGGTGGTTCTGGGGAGTGGATCAGGTGGTTCCGGCATACTCTGCAGGTGGTACCGGCGTGTCCGGAACATGCTTCTGGCAAGTCTGAGAGGTGGTTCCGGCCGGCCCGACAGGTGTTTCCGGAGTGTCCGCCAAGTGGTTCTGGCGTAGCTGAAAGGTGATGTTGGCGTGACCGGCAGGTGGTTCCAGCCAGCCCGGCAGGTGATTCTGGAGTGTCTGCCGAGTGGTTCTGGCGTAGCCGGCAGGTGATTTTGGCGTTTCCAGCGGGTGGTTTTGGCGAGTCGAGCCGGTGGTTCCGGCATGTCCAGCAGGTGGTTCCGGCATGCCCGGCAGGTGATTCCGGAGTGTCCGGCATGTGGTTCTGGCACCTCTGAGAGGTGGTTCCGGCATGCCCGGCAGTTGGTTACGGAGTGTCAGCCGAGAGGTTCTGGAGTAGCCGGCCGGTGATTCTGGCGTATCCAGCATGTGGTCCTGGGGACTGGATGAGGCGGTTCCGGCATACTCGGCAGGTGGTACCGGCGTGTCCAGAAAATGGTTCTGGCAAGTCTGAGAGGTGGTTCCGGCATGCCCGGCAGGTGATTCCGCAGTGTCCGGCATGTGGTTCTGGCACCTCTGAGAGGTGGTTCCGGTATGCCCGGCTGGTGATACCGGAGTGTCTGGCATGTGGTTCTGGCACCTCTGAGAGGTGGTTCCGGAATGCCTGGCATGTGATTCCGGAGTGTCTGCCGAGTGGTTCTGGCGTAGCCGGCAGGTGATTTTGGCGTGTCCAGCAGGTGGTTCCCGCGAGCTCGGCAGGTGGTTCCGGCATGTCCAGAACATGGTTCTGGCAAGTCTGAGAGATGGTTCCGGCATGCCCGGCAGGTGATTCCGGAGTGTCCGGCATGTGGTTCTGGCACCTCTGATAGGTGGTTCCGGCATGCCCGGCAGTTGGTTACGGAGTGTCTGCCGAGTGGTTCTGGAGTAGCCGGCCGGTGATTCTGGCGTATCCAGCATGTGGTCCTGGGGACTGGATGAGGTGGTTCCGGCATACTCGGCAGGTGGTACCGGCGTGTCCAGAAAATGGTTCTGGCAAGTCTGAGAGGTGGTTCCGGCATGCCCGGCAGGTGATTCCGGAGTGTCCGGCATGTGCGTCTGGCACCTCTGAGAGGCGGTTCCGGCATGCCCGGCAGGTGGTTCCGGAGTGTCTGCAGAGTGGTTCTGGCGTAGCCGGCAGGTGATTTTGGCGTGTCCAGCAGGCGGTTTTGGCGAGTCGAGCAGGAGGTTCTGGCGTGCTCGGCAGGTGCTTCCGGTGTCATTGGCATGTGGCTCCGGCATGTCTGAGAGGTGGTTCCGCCATGCCCGGCATGTGATTCCGGAGTGTTCGCCAAGTGGTTCTGGCGTAGCCGGCAGGTGATTTTGCATGTCCGACAATGGTTCCGGCGAGTCGAGCCGGTGGTTCCGGCATGTCCGGCAGGTGGTTCCGTCATGCCCGGCATGTGATTCCGGAGTGTCCGGCATGTGGTTCTGGCACCTCTGAGAGGTGGTTCCGGCATGCCCGGCAGGTGATACCAGAGTGTTCGCCAAGCGGTTCTGGCGTAGCCGGCAGGTGATTTTGAATGTCCGTCAATGGTTATGGCGAGTCGAGCAGGTGGTTCCGGAATGTCCGGCAGGTGGTTCCGGCATGTCCGGCAGGTGGTTCCGGCATGTCCAGCACGTGGTTCCAGCATGCCCGGCAGGTGATTCCGGAGTGTCCGGCATGTGGTTCTGGCACCTCTGAGAGGTGGTTCCGGCATGCCCGGCAGTTCGTTACGGAGTGTCTGCCGAGTGGTTCTGGAGTAGCCGGCAGGTGATTCTGGCGTATCCAGCAGGTGGTTCTGGGGACTGGATGAGGTGGTTCTGGCATACTCGGCAGGTGGTACCGGCGTGTCCGGAACATGGTTCTGGCAAGTCTGAGAGGTGGTTCCGGCATGCCCGACAGGTGATTCCGGACTGTTCGCCAAGTGGTTCTGGCGTAGCTGGCAGGTCATTTTGCATGTCCGGCGGTGGTTCCGGCGAGTCGAGCCGGTGGTTCCGGCGTGTCCAGCAGGTGTTTCCGGTCTGTCCGGCAGGTGGTTCTGGCGTGTCCGGCACGAGGTTCTGGCACGTCTGAGAGTTGGTTCCGGCATGCCCGACAGGTGATTCCGGAGAGTCCGCCACGTGGTTCTGGCGTACACGGCAGGTTGATTTTGGCGTGTCTGGCAGGTGTTTCTTGCAAGTCGAGCATGTGGCTCAGGCATGATCAGCAGGTGCTTACGGCGTGTCTGGCACGTGGTTCTGGTGTGTCTGAGAGCTGGTTCTGGCATGTCCGGCAGATGATTCCGGAGTGTCCACCAAGTGGTTGTGGCATACCCGGCAGGTGATTTTAGCGTGTCAGGTAGGTGGTTCCAGCGAGTCGAGTAGGTGGTTCTGGCGTGCTCGGCAGGTGGTTCAGGTGGGTCTGGCAGGTGGTTTCGGTCTGTTCGGGGAGTGGTTCCGGCATCTCAGGCACATGGTTCTGGCACGTCTGATAGGTGGTTCCGGCCGGCCCGACAGGTGTTTCCATGGTGTCCGCCAAGTGGTTCTGGCATAGCTGGCAGGTGATGTTGGCGTGACCGGCAGGTGGTTCCAGCCAGCCCGGCAGGTGATTCCGAAGAGTTCACCAAATGGTTGTGGCGTAGCCGGCAGGTGATTTTGGCGTGTCCAGCAGGTGGTTTTGGCGAGTTGAGCAGGTGGTTCTGGCGTGCTCGGGAGGTGCTTTCGGTGTCATTGGCATGTGGTTCCGGCATGTCTGAGAGGTGGTTCCGCCATGCCCGGCAGGTGATTAGGGAGTGTTCGCCAAGTGGTTCTGCCGTAGCCGGCAGGTGATTTTGCATGTCCGGCAATGGTTCCGGCGAGTCGAGCCGGTGGTTCCGGCATGTCCGGCAGGTGGTTCCGGCGAGCTCGGCAGGTGGTACCGGCGTGTCCGGAACATGGTTCTGGCACGTCTGAGAGGTGGTTCCGGCCGGCCCGACAGGTGTTTCCGGAGTGTCCGCCACGTGGTTCCGGCGCAGCTGAAAGGTGATGTTGGCGTGACCGGCAGGTGGTTCCAGCCAGCCCGGCAGGTGATTCCGGAGTGTCTGCCGCGTGCTTCTGGCGTAGCAGGCAGGTGATTTTGGCGTGTCCAGCATGTGGTTCCAGCGAGCTCGGCAGGTGGTACCGGCTTGTCCGGAACACGGTTCTGGCACATCTGAGAGATGGTTACGGCATGCCCGGCAGGTGATTCTGGAGTGTCCGGCATGTGGTTCTGGCACCTCTGAGGGGTGGTTCCGGCATGCCCGGCAGGTGATACCGGAGTCTCCGGCATTTGGTTCTGGCACCTCTGAGAGGTGATTCCGGAATGCCTGGCATGTGATTCCGGAGTGTCTGCCGAGTGGTTCTGGCGTAGCCGGCAGTTGATTTTGGCGTGTCCACTATGTGGTTCTGGGGAGTGGATCAGCTGGTTCCGGCATACTCGGCAGGTGGTACCGTCGTGTCCAGAACATGGTTCTGGAAAGTCTGAGAGGTGGTTCCGGCACGCCCGACAGGTGATTCCGGAGCGTCCGCCAAGTGTTTCTGATGTACCCGGCAGGTGATTTTGGCATGTCCGACAGGTGTATCTTGCGAGTCGAGCAGGTGGCTCAGGCATGCTCAGCTGGTGCTTCCGGCGTCTCTGGCACGTGGTTCTGGTGTGTCTGAGAGCTGGTTCTGGCGTGTCCGGCACATGATTCCGGAGTGTCCACCAAGTGGTTCTGATATACCTGGCAGGTGATTTTGGCGTGTCAGGAAGGTGGTTCCGGCTAGTTGAGCAGGTGGATCAGGCGTGCTCGGCAGGGGGTTCAGCCGGGTCTGGCAGGTGGTTTCGGTCTGTTCGGGGACTGGTTCCGGCATCTCAGGCACATGGTTCTGGCACGTCTGAGAGGTGGTTGCGGCCGGCCCGACAGGTGTTTCCGGAGTGTCCGCCAAGTGGTTCTGGCGTAGCTGAAAGGTGATGTTGGCGTGACCGGCAGGTGGTTCCAGCCAGCCCGGCAGGTGATTCCGGAGTGTCCGGCATGTGGTTCTGGCACCTCTGAGAGGTGATTCCGGCATGCCTGGCAGGTGATACCAGAGTGTCCGTGATTTGGTTCAGGTAACTCTGAGACGTTGTTCCGGAATGCCTGGCATGTGATTCCGGAGTGTCTGCCAAGTGGTTCTGGTGTAGCCGGCAGGTGATTTTGGCATGTCCAGCAGGTTGTTTTGGCGACTCGAGCAGGTGGTTCTGGCGTGCTCGGCAGGTGCTTCCGGTGTCATTGGCATGTGGTTCCGGCATGTCTGAGAGGTGGTTCCGGCCCGCCCAACAGGTGTTTCCAGAGTGTCAACAAATGTGTTCTGGCGTAGCTGAAAGGTGATGTTGGCGTGACCGGCTGGTGGTTCCAGCCAGCCCGGCAGGTGATTCCGGAGTGTCTGCCGAGTGGTTCTGGGGTAGCCGGCAGGTGATTTTGGCGTGTCCAGCAGGTGGTTCCGGCGAGCTCGGCAGGTGGTTCCGGCATGTCCGGAACATGTTTCTGGCACGTCTGACAGATGGTTCCGGCATGCTCGGCAGGTGATTCCGGAGTGTCCGGCATGTGGTTCTGGCACCTCTGAGAGGTGGTTCCGGCATGCCCGGCAGGTGGTTCCGGAGTGTCTGCTTAGTGGTTCTTGCGTAGCCGGCAGGTGATTCTGGCGTGTCCAGCAGGTGGTTCTGGGGAGTGGATCATGTGGTTCCGGCATACTCGGCAGGTGGTACCGGCGTGTCCGGAACATGGTTCTGGCAAGTCTGAGAGGTGGTTCTGGCATGGCCGACAGGTGATTCCGGAGTGTTCGCCAAGTGGTTCTGGCGTAGCCGGAAGGTCATTTGGCATGTCCGGCAGTGGTTCCGGCGAGTCGAGCCGGTGTTTCCGGCGTGTCCAGCAGGTGTTTCCGGTCTGTCCGGCAGGTGTTTCTGGCGTGTCCGGCACGAGGTTCTGGCACGTCTGAGAGGTGGTTCCGGCATGCCCGTCAGGTGGTTCCGGAGTGTCTGCCGAGTGGTTCTGGAGTAGCCGGCAGGTGATTCTGGCGTGTCCAGCAGGTGGTTCTGGGGAGTGGATCATGTGGTTCCGGCATATTCGGCAGGTGGTACCGGCGTGTCCGGAACATGGTTTTGGCAAGTCTGAGAGGCGGTTCCGGCATGCCCGACAGGTGATTCCGAAGTGTTCGCCAAGTGGTTCTGGCGTCGCCGGCAGGTCATTTTGCATGTCCGGCGGTGGTTCCGGCGAGTCGAGCCGGAGGTTCCGGCGTGTCCGGCAGGTGGTTCTGGCGTGACCGGCACGAGGTTCTGGCACGTCTGAGAGTTGGTTCCGGCATGCCCGCCAGGTGATTCCGGAGTGTCCGCCACGTGGTTCTGGCGTACCCAGCAGGTGATTTTGGCGTGTCTGGCAGGTGTTTCTTGCAAGTCGAGCATTTGGCTCAGGCATGCTCAGCAGGTGCTTCCGGCGTGTCTGGCACGTGGTTCTGGTGTGTCTGAGAGCTGGTTCTGGCATGTCCGGCAGATGATTCCGGAGTGTCCACCAAGTGGTTGTGGCATACCCGGCAGGTGATTTTAGCGTGTCAGGTAGGTGGTTCCAGCGAGTCGAGTAGGTGGTTCCGGCGTGCTCAGCAGGTGGTTCAGGGGGGTCTGGCAGGTGGTTTCGGTCTGTTCGGGGTGTGGTTCCGGCATCTCAGGCACATGGTTCTGGCACGTCTGATAGGTGGTTCCGGCCGGCCCGACAGGTGATTCCATGGTGTCCGCCAAGTGGTTCTGGCATAGCTGGCAGCTGATGTTGGCGTGACCGGCAGGTGGTTCCAGCCAGCCCGGCAGGTGATTCCGAAGTGTTCAACAAATGGTTGTGGCGTAGCCGGAAGGTGATTTTGGCGTGTCCAGCAGGTGGTTTTGGCGAGTCGAGCAGGTGGTTCTGGCGTGCTCGGCAGGTGCTTCCGGTGTCATTGGCATGTGCTTCCGGCATGTCTGAGAGGTGGTTACGGCATGCCCGGCACGTGATACCGGAGTGTTCGCCAAGTGGTTCTGCCGTAGCCGGCAGGTGATTTTGCATGTCCGGCAATGGTTCCGGCGAGTCGAGCTGGTGGTTCCGGAATGTCCGGCAGGTGGTTCCGGCATGTCCGGCAGGTGGTTCCGGCATGTACAGCACGTGGTTCCGGCATGCCCGACAGGTGATTCCGGAGTGTTCGCCAAGCGGTTCTGGCGTAGCCGGCAGGTCATTTTGCATGTCCGGCGGTGGTTCCGGCGAGTCGAGCCGGTGGTTCCGTCATATCCAGCAGGTGTTTCCGGTCGGTCCGGCAGGTGGTTCTGGCGTGACCGGCACGAGGTTCTGGCACGTCTGAGAGTTGGTTCCGGCATGCCCGACAGGTGATTCCGGAGTGTCCGCCTCGTGGTTCTGGCGTACCCGCCAGGTGATTTTGGCGTGTCTGGCAGGTGTTTCTTACAAGTCGAGCATTTGGCTCAGGCATGCTCAGCAGGTGCTTCCGGCGTGTCTGGCACGTGGTTCTGGTGTGTCTGAGAGCTGTTTCTGGCATGTCCGGCAGATGATTCCGGAGTGTCCATCAAGTGGTTGTGGCATACCGGGCAGGTGATTTTAGCGTGTCAGGTAGGTGGTTCCAGCGAGGCGAGTAGGTGGTTCCGGCGTGCTCGGCAGGTGGTTCAGGCTGGTCTGGCAGGTGGTTTCGGTCTGTTCGGGGTGTGGTTCCGGCATCTCAGGCACATGGTTCTGGCACGTCTGATAGGTGGTTCCGGCCAGCCCGACAGGTGTTTCCATGGTGTCCGCCAAGTGGTTCTGGCGTAGCTGAAAGGTGATGTTGGCGTGACCGGCAGGTGGTTCCAGCCAGCCCGGCAGGTGATTCCGGAGTGTCTGCCGAGTGGTTCTGGCGTAGCCGGCAGGTGATTTTGGCTTGTCCAGCGGGTAGTTTTGGCGAGTCGAGCAGGTGGTTCTGGCGTGCTCGGCAGGTGCTTCCGGTGTCATTGGCATGTGGTTCCGGCATGTCTGAGAGGTGGTTCCGGCATGCCCGGCAGGTGGTTCCGGAGTGTCTGTCGAGTGGTTCTGGAGCCAGCCCGGCAGGTGATTCCGAAGAGTTCACCAAATGGTAGTGGCGTAGCCGGCAGGTGATTTTGGCATGTCCGACAGGTGTTTCTTGGGAGTCGAGCAGGTGGCTCAGGCATGCTCAGCTGGTGCTTCTGGCGTCTCTGGCACGTGTTTCTGGTGTGTCTGAGAGCTGGTTCTGGCATGTCCGGCAGATGATTCCGGAGTGTCCACCAAGTGGTTCTGGTATACCTGGCAGGTGATTTTGGCGTGTCAGGAAGGTGGTTCCGGCTAGTTGAGCAGGTGGATCAGGCGTGCTCGCCAGGTGGTTCAGGCGGGTCTGGCAGGTGGTTTCGGTCTGTTCGGGGAGTGGTTCCGGCATCTCAGGCACATGGTTCTGGCACGTCTGAGAGGTGGTTGCGGCCCGCCCAACAGGTGTTTCCGGAGTGTCAACAAATGTGCTCTGGCGTAGCTGAAAGGTGATGTTGGCGTGACCGGCTGGTGGTTCCAGCCAGCCCGGCAGGTGATTCCGGAGTGTCTGCCGAGTGGTTCTGGGGTAGCCGGCAGGTGATTTTGGCGTGTCCAGCAGGTGGTTCTGGCGAGCTCGGCAGGTGGTTCCGGCATGTCCGGAACATGTTTCTGGCACGTCTGACAGATGGTTCCGGCATGCTCGGCAGGTGATTCCGGAGTGTCCGGCATGTGGTTCTGGCACCTCTGAGAGGTGGTTCCGGCATGCCCGGCATGTGGTTCCGGAGTGTCTGCTTACTGGTTCTTGCGTAGCCGGCAGGTGATTCTGGCGTGTCCAGCAGGTGGTTCTGGGGAGTGGATCATGTGGTTCCGGCATACTCGGCAGGTGGTACCGGCATGTCCGGAACATGTTTCTGGCACGTCTGACAGATGGTTCCGGCATGCTCGGCAGGTGATTCCGGAGTGTCCGGCATGTGGTTCTGGCACCTCTGAGAGGTGGTTCCGGCATGCCCGGCAGGTGGTTCCGGAGTGTCTGCTTAGTGGTTCTGGCGTAGCCGGCAGGTGATTCTGGCGAGTCCAGCAGGTGGTTCTGGGGAGTGGATCAGGTGGTTCCGGCATACTCGGCAGGTGGTACCGGCGTGTCCGGAACATGGTTCTGGCAAGTCTGAGAGGTGGTTCTGGCATGGCCGACAGGTGATTCCGGAGTGTTCGCCAAGTGGTTCTGGCGTAGCCGGAAGGTCATTTGGCATGTCCGGCAGTGGTTCCGGCGAGTCGAGCCGGTGTTTCCGGCGTGTCCAGCAGGTGTTTCCGGTCTGTCCGGCAGGTGTTTCTGGCGTGTCCGGCACGAGGTTCTGGCACGTCTGAGAGGTGGTTCCGGCATGCCCGTCAGGTGGTTCCGGAGTGTCTGCCGAGTGGTTCTGGAGTAGCCGGCAGGTGATTCTGGCGTGTCCAGCAGGTGGTTCTGGGGAGTGGATCATGTGGTTCCGGCATATTCGGCAGGTGGTACCGGCGTGTCCGGAACATGGTTTTGGCAAGTCTGAGAGGCGGTTCCGGCATGCCCGACAGGTGATTCCGAAGTGTTCGCCAAGTGGTTCTGGCGTCGCCGGCAGGTCATTTTGCATGTCCGGCGGTGGTTCCGGCGAGTCGAGCCGGAGGTTCCGGCGTGTCCGGCAGGTGGTTCTGGCGTGACCGGCACGAGGTTCTGGCACGTCTGAGAGTTGGTTCCGGCATGCCCGCCAGGTGATTCCGGAGTGTCCGCCACGTGGTTCTGGCGTACCCAGCAGGTGATTTTGGCGTGTCTGGCAGGTGTTTCTTGCAAGTCGAGCATTTGGCTCAGGCATGCTCAGCAGGTGCTTCCGGCGTGTCTGGCACGTGGTTCTGGTGTGTCTGAGAGCTGGTTCTGGCATGTCCGGCAGATGATTCCGGAGTGTCCACCAAGTGGTTGTGGCATACCCGGCAGGTGATTTTAGCGTGTCAGGTAGGTGGTTCCAGCGAGTCGAGTAGGTGGTTCCGGCGTGCTCAGCAGGTGGTTCAGGGGGGTCTGGCAGGTGGTTTCGGTCTGTTCGGGGTGTGGTTCCGGCATCTCAGGCACATGGTTCTGGCACGTCTGATAGGTGGTTCCGGCCGGCCCGACAGGTGATTCCATGGTGTCCGCCAAGTGGTTCTGGCATAGCTGGCAGCTGATGTTGGCGTGACCGGCAGGTGGTTCCAGCCAGCCCGGCAGGTGATTCCGAAGTGTTCAACAAATGGTTGTGGCGTAGCCGGAAGGTGATTTTGGCGTGTCCAGCAGGTGGTTTTGGCGAGTCGATCAGGTGGTTCTGGCGTGCTCGGCAGGTGCTTCCGGTGTCATTGGCATGTGCTTCCGGCATGTCTGAGAGGTGGTTACGGCATGCCCGGCACGTGATACCGGAGTGTTCGCCAAGTGGTTCTGCCGTAGCCGGCAGGTGATTTTGCATGTCCGGCAATGGTTCCGGCGAGTCGAGCTGGTGGTTCCGGAATGTCCGGCAGGTGGTTCCGGCATGTCCGGCAGGTGGTTCTGGCATGTACAGCACGTGGTTCCGGCATGCCCGACAGGTGATTCCGGAGTGTTCGCCAAGCGGTTCTGGCGTAGCCGGCAGGTCATTTTGCATGTCCGGCGGTGGTTCCGGCGAGTCGAGCCGGTGGTTCCGTCATATCCAGCAGGTGTTTCCGGTCGGTCCGGCAGGTGGTTCTGGCGTGACCGGCACGAGGTTCTGGCACGTCTGAGAGTTGGTTCCGGCATGCCCGACAGGTGATTCCGGAGTGTCCGCCTCGTGGTTCTGGCATACCCGCCAGGTGATTTTGGCGTGTCTGGCAGGTGTTTCTTACAAGTCGAGCATTTGGCTCAGGCATGCTCAGCAGGTGCCTCCGGCGTGTCTGCACGTGGTTCTGGTGTGTCTGAGAGCTGGTTCTGGCATGTCCGGCAGATGATTCCGGAGTGTCCATCAAGTGGTTGTGGCATACCGGGCAGGTGATTTTAGCGTGTCAGGTAGGTGGTTCCAGCGAGGCGAGTAGGTGGTTCTGGCGTGCTCGGCAGGTGGTTCAGGCGGGTCTGGCAGGTGGTTTCGGTCTGTTCGGGGTGTGGTTCCGGCATCTCAGGCACATGGTTCTGGCACGTCTGATAGGTGGTTCCGGCCGGCCCGACAGGTGTTTCCATGGTGTCCGCCAAGTGGTTCTGGCGTAGCTGAAAGGTGATGTTGGCGTGACCGGCAGGTGGTTCCAGCCAGCCCGGCAGGTGATTCCGGAGTGTCTGCCGAGTGGTTCTGGCGTAGCCGGCAGGTGATTTTGGCTTGTCCAGCGGGTAGTTTTGGCGAGTCGAGCAGGTGGTTCTGTTGTGCTCGGCAGGTGCTTCCGGTGTCATTGGCATGTGGTTCCGGCATATCTGAGAGGTGCTTCCGCCATGCCCGGCAGTTGGTTACGGAATGTCTGCCGAGTGGTTCTGGAGTAGCCGGCAGGTGATTCTGGCGTATCCAGCAGGTGGTTCTGAGGAGTGGATCAAGTGGTTCCGGCATACTCGGCAGGTGGTACTGGCGTGTCCGGAACATGGTTCTGGCAAGTCTGAGAGGTGGTTCCGGCATGCCCGACAGGTGATTCCGGACTGTTCGCCAAGTGGTTCTGGCGTAGCCTGCAGGTCATTTTGCATGTCCGGCGGTGGTTCCGGCGAGTCGAGCCGGTTGTTGCGGCGTATCCAGCAGGTGATTCCTGTCTGTCCGGCAGGTGGTTCTGGCGTGACCGGCACGAGGTTCTGGCACGTCTGAGAGTTGGTTCCGGCATGCCCGACAGGTGATTCCGGAGTGTCCGCCACGTGGTTCTGGCGTACCCGGCAGGTGATTTTGGCGTGTCTGGCAGGTGTTTCTTGCAAGTCGAGCATTTGGCTCAGGCATGCTCAGCAGGTGATTCGGGCGTGTCTGGCACGTGCTTCTGGTGTGTCTTAGAGCTGGTTCTGGCATGTCCGGCAGATGATTCCGGAGTGTCCAAAAAGTGGTTGTGGCATACCGGGCAGGTGATTTTAGCGTGTCAGGTAGGTGGTTCCAGCGAGTCGAGTAGGTGGTTCCGGCGTGCTCGGCAGGTGGTTCAGGCGGGTCTGGCAGGTGGTTTCGGTCTGTTCGGGGTGTGGTTCCGGCATCTCAGGCACATGGTTCTGGCATGTCTGAGAGGTGGTTGCGGCCGGCCCGACAGCTGTTTCCATGGTGTCCGCCAAGTGGTTCTGGCGTAGCTGAAAGTTGATGTTGGCGTGACCGGCAGGTGGTTCCAGCCAGCCCGGCAGGTGATTCCGGAGTGTCTGCCGAGTGGTTCTAGCGTAGCCGGCAGGTGATTTTGGCTTGTCCAGCAGGTAGTTTTGGCGAGTCGAGCAGGTGGTTCTGGCGTGCTCGGCAGGTGCTTCCGGTGTCATTGGCATGTGGTTCCGGCATGTCAGAGAGGTGATTCCGCCATGCCCGGCAGATGATTCCCGAGGGTTCGCCAGGTTGTTCTGGCGTAGTCGGCAGGTGATTTTGCATGTCCGGCAATGGTTCCGGCGAGTCGAGCCGATGGTTCCGGCATGTCCGGCAGGTGGTTCCGGCTTGCCCGGCAGGTGATTCCGGAGTCTTCGGCATGTGGTTCTGGCACCTCTGAGAGGTGGTTCCGGCATGCCCGGCAGGTGATACCGGAGTGTCCAGAATTTGGTTCTGGCACCTGTGAGAGGTGGTTCCGGAATGCCCGGCATGTGATTCCGGAATGTCTGCCGAGTGGTTCTGGCGTAGCCGGCAGGTTATTTTGGCGTGTCCAGCAGGTGGTTCCGGCGAGCTCGGCAGGTGGTTCCGGCATTTCCGGAACATGGTTCTGGCACGTCTGAGAGATGGTTCCGGCATGCCCGGCAGGTGATTCCGGAGTGTCCGGCATGTGGTTCTGGCACCTCTTAGAGGTGGTTCCGGCATGCCCGGCAGTTGGTTACGGAGTGTCTGCCGAGTGCTTCTGGTGTAGCCAGCAGGTGATTCTGGCTTATCGAGCAGGTGGTTCTGGGGAGTGGATCAAGTGGTTCCGGCATACTCGGCAGGTGGTACCGGCGTGTCCGGAACATGGTTCTGGCAAGTCTGAAATGTGGTTCCGGCATGCCCGACAGGTGATTCCGGAGTGTTCGCCAAGTGGTTCTGGCGTAGACGACAGGTCATTTCGCATGTCCGGTGGTGGTTCCGGCGAGTTGAGCCGGTGGTTCCGGCGTTTCCAACAGGTCGTTCCGGTCTGTCCGGCTGGTGATTCCGGAGTGTCAGGCATGTGGTTCTGGCACCTCTGAGAGGTGGTTCCGGCATGCCCGGCAGGTGATACCGGAGTGTCCGGCATTTGGTTCTGGCACCTCTGAGAGGTGGTTCCGGAATGCCTGGCATGTGATTCCGGAGTGTCTGCCGAGTGGTTCTGGCGTAGCCGGCAGGTGATTTTGGCGTGTCCAGCAGGTGGTTTTGGCGAGTCGAGCAGGTGGTTCTGGCGTCCTCGGCAGGTGCTTCCGGTGTCATTGTAATGTGGTTCCGGCATGTCTGAGAGGTGGTTCCGCCATGCCCGGCAGGTGATTCCGGAGTGTTCGCCAAGTGGTTCTGGCGTAGCCGGCAGGTGATTTTGCATGTCCGGCAATGGTTCCGGCGAGTCGAGCTGGTGGTTCCGGCATGTCCGGCAGGTGATTCCGGCATGTCCAGCAGGTGGTGCTGGGGAGTGGATCAGGTGGTTCCGGCATGCCCGGCAGGTGATTCCGGAGTGTCCGGCATGTGATTCTGGTGCCTCTGAGAGGTGGTTCCGGGATGCCTGGCATGTGATTCCGGAGTGTCTGCCGAGTGGTTCTGGCGTGTCCAGCAGGAGTTTCCGGTCTTTCCGGCAGGTGGTTCTGGCGTGTCCGCCACGAGGTTATGGCACGTCTGAGTGTTGGTTCCGGCATGCCCGGCAGGTGATTCCGGAGTGTCCGGCATGTGGTTCTGGCACCTCTGAGAGGTGGTTCCGGCATGCCCGGCCGGCGATACCGGAGTCTCCGGCATTTGGTTCTGGCACCTCTGAGAGGTGGTTCCGGAATGCCTGGCATGTGATTCCGGAGTTTCTGCCGAGTGGTTCTGGCGTAGCCGCAGTTGATTTTGGCGTGTCCAGAAGGTGGTTGTGGTGAGTCGAGCAGGTGGTTCTGGCGTGCTCGACAGGTGCTTCCGGTGTCATTGGCATGTGGTTCCGGCATGTCTGAGAGGTGGTTCCGCCATGCCCGGCAGTTGGTTACGGAATGTCTGCCGAGTGGTTCTGGAGTAGCCGGCAGGTGATTCTGGCGTATCCAGCAGGTGGTTCTGATGAGTGGATCAAGTGGTTCCGGCATACTCGGCAGGTGGTACTGGCGTGTCCGGAACATGGTTCTGGCAAGTCTGAGAGGTGGTTCCGGCATGCCCGACAGGTGATTCCGGAGTGTTCGCCAAGTGGTTCTGGCGTAGCCGGCAGGTCATTTTGCATGTCCGGCGGTGGTTCCGGCGAGTCGAGCCGGTGGTTGCGGCGTATCCAGCAGGTGATTCCTGTCTGTCCGGCAGGTGGTTCTGGCGTGACCGGCACGAGGTTCTGGCACGTCTGAGAGTTGGTTCCGGCATGCCCGACAGGTGATTCCGGAGTGTCCGCCACGTGGTTCTGGCGTACCCGGCAGGTGATTTTGGCGTGTCTGGCAGGTGTTTCTTGCAAGTCGAGCATTTGGCTCAGGCATGCTCAGCAGGTGATTCGGATGTGTCTGGCACGTGCTTCTGGTGTGTCTGAGAACTGGTTCTGGCATGTCCAGCAGATGATTCCGGAGTGTCCAAAAAGTGGTTGTGGCATACCGGGCAGATGATTTTAGCGTGTCAGGTAGGTGGTTCCAGCGAGTCGAGTAGGTGGTTCCGGCGTGCTCGGCAGGTGGTTCAGGCGGGTCTGGCAGGTGGTTTCGGTCTGTTCGGGGTGTGGTTCCGGCATCTCAGGCACATGGTTCTGGCACGTCTGAGAGGTGGTTGCGGCCGGCCCGACAGGTGTTTCCATGGTGTCCGCCAAGTGGTTCTGGCGTAGCTGAAAGGTGATGTTGGCGTGACCGGCAGGTGGTTCCAGCCAGCCCGGCAGGTGATTCCGGAGTGTCTGCCGAGTGGTTCTAGCGTAGCCGGCAGGTGATTTTGGCTTGTCCAGCAGGTAGTTTTGGCGAGTCGAGCAGGTGGTTCTGGCGTGCTCGGCAGGTGCTTCCGGTGTCATTGGCATGTGGTTCCGGCATGTCAGAGAGGTGGTTCCGCCATGCCCGGCAGATGATTCCGGAGGGTTCGCCAGGTTGTTCTGGCGTAGTCGGCAGGTGATTTTGCATGTCCGGCAATGGTTCCGGCGAGTCGAGCCGATGGTTCCGGCATGTCCGGCAGGTGGTTCCGGCTTGCCTGGCAGGTGATTCCGGAGTCTCCGGCATGTGGTTCTGGCACCTCTGAGAGGTGCTTCCGGCATGCCCGGCAGGTGATACCGGAGTGTCCAGAATTTGGTTCTGGCACCTGTGAGAGGTGGTTCCAGAATGCCCGGCACGTGATTCCGGAATGTCTGCCGAGTGGTTCTGGCGTAGCCGGCAGGTTATTTTGGCGTGTCCAGCAGGTGGTTCCGGCGAGCTCGGCAGGTGGTTCCGGAGTGTCTGCCGAGTGGTTCTGGAGCCAGGCCGGCAGGTGATTCCGAAGAGTTCACCAAATGGTTGTGGCGTAGCCGGCAGGTGATTTTGGCTTGTCAGGATTTTGGTTCCGGCTAGTTGAGCAGGTGGATCAGGCGTGCTCGCCAGGGGGTTCAGGCGCGTCTGGCAGGTGGTTTCGGTCTGTTCGGGGTGTGGTTCCGGGATCTCAGGCACATGGTTCTGGCACGTCTGAGAGGTGTTTCAGGCCGGCCGGAGAGGTGTTTCCAGAGTGTCCGCCAAGTGGTTCTGGCGTAGCTGAAAGGTGATGTTGGCGTGACCAGCAGGTGGTTCCAGCCAGCCCGGCAGGTGATTCCGGAGTGTCCGGCATGTGGTTCTGGCACCTCTGAGAGGTGGTTCCGGCATGCCCGGCAGGTGATACCGGAGTGTTCGCCAAGTGGTTCTGGCGTAGCTGGCAGGTGATTTTGGCGTGTCCAGCATGTGGTTCCGGCGAGCTCGGCAGGTGGTACCGGCATGTCCGGAACATGGTTCTGGCACGTCTGAGAGATGGTTCTGTCATGCCCGGCAGGTGATTCCGGAGTGTCCGGCATGTGGTTCTGGCACCTCTGAGAGGTGGTTCCGGCATGCCCGGCAGGTGATTCCGGAGTGTCCGGCATGTGGTTCTGCCACCTCTGAGAGTTGGTTCCGGCATGCCCGGCAAGTGGTTCCGGAGTGTCTGCCGAGTGGTTCTGGCGTAGCCGGCAGGTGATATTGGCGTGTCCAGCAGGTGGTTCCGGCGAGCTCGGCAGGTGGTTCCGGAATGTCCGGAACATGGTTCTGGCAAGTCTGAGAGATGGTTCCGGCATGCCCGGCAGGTGATTCCGGAGTGTCCGGCATGTGGTTCTGGCACCTCTGAGAGGTGGTTCCGGCATGCCCGGCAGTTGGTTACGGAGTGTCTGCCGAGTGGTTCTGGAGTAGCCGGCAGGTGATTCTGGCGTATGCAGCAGGTGGTTCTGGGGCGTGGATCAAGTGGTTCCGGCATACTCGGCAGGTGGTACCGGCGTGTCCGGAACATGGTTCTGGCAAGTCTGAGAGGTGGTTCCGGCATGTCCGGCAGGTGGTTCCGGCATGCCCGGCAGGTGATTCCGGAATGTCCGGCATGTGGTTCTGGCACCTCTGAGAGTTGGTTCCGGCATGCCCGGCAGGTGATACCGGAGTGTTCGCCAAGTGGTTCTGGCGTAGCCGGCAGGTGATTTTGCATGTCCGGCAATGGTTCCGGCGAGTCGAGCCGCTGGTTCCGGAATGTCCGGCAGGTGGTTCCGGCATGCCCGGCAGGTGGTTCCGGAGTGCCTGGCCTGTGATTCCGGAGTGTCTGCCGAGTGGTTCTGGCGTAGCCGGCTGTTGATTTTGGCGTGTCCACTAGGTGGTTCTGGGGAGTGGATCAGCTGGTTCCGGCATACTCGGCAGGTGGTAGCGGCGTGTCCAGAACATGGTTCTGGCAAGTCTGAGAGGTGGTTCCGGCACGCCCGACAGGTGATTCCGGAGCGTCCGCCAAGTGTTTCTGGCGTACCCGGCAGGTGATTTTCGCCTGTCCGACAGGTGTATCTTGCGAGTCGAGCAGGTGGCTGAGGCATGCTCAGCTGGTGCTTCCGGCGTCTCTGGCACGTGGTTCTGGTGTGTCTGAGAGCTGGTTCTGGCATCTCCGGCAGATGATTCCGGAGTGTCCACCAAGTGGTTCTTGTATACCTGGCAGGTGATTTTGGCGTGTCAGGAAGGTGGTTCTGGCTAGTTGAGCAGGTGGATCAGGCGTGCTCGCCAGGGGGTTCCGGCGGGTCTGGCAGGTGGTTTTGGTCTTTTCGGGGAGTGGTTCCGGCATCTCAGGCTCATGGTTCTGGCACGTCTGAGAGGTGGTTCCGGCCGGCCCGACAGGTGTTTCCATGGTGTCCGCCAACTGGTTCTGGCATAGCTGGCAGGTGACGTTGGTGTGACCGGCAGGTGGTTCCAGCAAGCCCAGCAGGTGATTCCGAAGAGTTCACCAAATGTTTGTGGCGTAGCCAGCATGTGATTTTGGCGTGCCCAGAAGGTGGTTTTGGCGAGTCGAGCACGTGGTAGTCGCGGGCCCGGCAGGTGCTTCGGGTATCATTGGCATGTGGTTCCGGCATGTCTGAGAGGTGGTTCCGGCATGCCCGGCAGGTGGTTCCGGAGTGTCTGCCGAGTGGTTCTGGAGCCAGCCCGGCAGGTGATTCCGAATAGTTCACCAAATGGTTGTGGCGTAGCCGGCAGGTGATTTTGGCATGTCAGGAAGTTGGTTCCGGCTAGTTGAGCAGGTGGATCAGGCGTGCTCGCCAGGGGGTTCAGGCGTTTCTCGCAGGTGGTTTCGGTCTGTTCGGGGAGTGGTTCCGCCATCTCAGGCACATGGTTCTGGCACGTCTGATAGGTGGTTCCGGCCGGCCCGACAGGTGTTTCCATGGTGTCCGCCAAGTGGTTCTGGCGTAGCTGAAAGGTGATGTTGGCGTGACCGGCAGGTGGTTCCAGCCAGCCCGGCAGGTGATTCCGGAGTGTCTGCCGAGTGGTTCTGGCGTAGCCGGCAGGTGATTTTGGCTTGTCCAGCGGGTAGTTTTGGCGAGTCGAGCAGGTGGTTCTGTTGTGCTCGGCAGGTGCTTCCGGTGTCATTGGCATGTGGTTCCGGCATATCTGAGAGGTGCTTCCGCCATGCCCGGCAGTTGGTTACGGAATGTCTGCCGAGTGGTTCTGGAGTAGCCGGCAGGTGATTCTGGCGTATCCAGCAGGTGGTTCTGAGGAGTGGATCAAGTGGTTCCGGCATACTCGGCAGGTGGTACTGGCGTGTCCGGAACATGGTTCTGGCAAGTCTGAGAGGTGGTTCCGGCATGCCCGACAGGTGATTCCGGACTGTTCGCCAAGTGGTTCTGGCGTAGCCTGCAGGTCATTTTGCATGTCCGGCGGTGGTTCCGGCGAGTCGAGCCGGTTGTTGCGGCGTATCCAGCAGGTGATTCCTGTCTGTCCGGCAGGTGGTTCTGGCGTGACCGGCACGAGGTTCTGGCACGTCTGAGAGTTGGTTCCGGCATGCCCGACAGGTGATTCCGGAGTGTCCGCCACGTGGTTCTGGCGTACCCGGCAGGTGATTTTGGCGTGTCTGGCAGGTGTTTCTTGCAAGTCGAGCATTTGGCTCAGGCATGCTCAGCAGGTGATTCGGGCGTGTCTGGCACGTGCTTCTGGTGTGTCTTAGAGCTGGTTCTGGCATGTCCGGCAGATGATTCCGGAGTGTCCAAAAAGTGGTTGTGGCATACCGGGCAGGTGATTTTAGCGTGTCAGGTAGGTGGTTCCAGCGAGGCGAGTAGGTGGTTCCGGCGTGCTCGGCAGGTGGTTCAGGCGGGTCTGGCAGGTGGTTTCGGTCTGTTCGGGGTGTGGTTCCGGCATCTCAGGCACATGGTTCTGGCACGTCTGAGAGGTGGTTGCGGCCGGCCCGACAGGTGTTTCCATGGTGTCCGCCAAGTGGTTCTGGCGTAGCTGAAAGTTGATGTTGGCGTGACCGGCAGGTGGTTCCAGCCAGCCCGGCAGGTGATTCCGGAGTGTCTGCCGAGTGGTTCTAGCGTAGCCGGCAGGTGATTTTGGCTTGTCCAGCAGGTAGTTTTGGCGAGTCGAGCAGGTGGTTCTGGCGTGCTCGGCAGGTGCTTCCGGTGTCATTGGCATGTGGTTCCGGCATGTCAGAGAGGTGATTCCGCCATGCCCGGCAGATGATTCCCGAGGGTTCGCCAGGTTGTTCTGGCGTAGTCGGCAGGTGATTTTGCATGTCCGGCAATGGTTCCGGCGAGTCGAGCCGATGGTTCCGGCATGTCCGGCAGGTGGTTCCGGCTTGCCCGGCAGGTGATTCCGGAGTCTTCGGCATGTGGTTCTGGCACCTCTGAGAGGTGGTTCCGGCATGCCCGGCAGGTGATACCGGAGTGTCCAGAATTTGGTTCTGGCACCTGTGAGAGGTGGTTCCGGAATGCCCGGCACGTGATTCCGGAATGTCTGCCGAGTGGTTCTGGCGTAGCCGGCAGGTTATTTTGGCGTGTCCAGCAGGTGGTTCCGGCGAGCTCGGCAGGTGGTTCCGGCATTTCCGGAACATGGTTCTGGCACGTCTGAGAGATGGTTCCGGCATGCCCGGCAGGTGATTCCGGAGTGTCCGGCATGTGGTTCTGGCACCTCTTAGAGGTGGTTCCGGCATGCCCGGCAGTTGGTTACGGAGTGTCTGCCGAGTGCTTCTGGTGTAGCCGGCAGGTGATTCTGGCTTATCGAGCAGGTGGTTCTGGGGAGTGGATCAAGTGGTTCCGGCATACTTGGCAGGTGGTACCGGCGTGTCCGGAACATGGTTCTGGCAAGTCTGAAATGTGGTTCCGGCATGCCCGACAGGTGATTCCGGAGTGTTCGCCAAGTGGTTCTGGCGTAGACGACAGGTCATTTCGCATGTCCGGTGGTGGTTCCGGCGAGTTGAGCCGGTGGTTCCGGCGTTTCCAACAGGTCGTTCCGGTCTGTCCGGCTGGTGATTCCGGAGTGTCAGGCATGTGGTTCTGGCACCTCTGAGAGGTGGTTCCGGCATGCCCGGCAGGTGATACCGGAGTGTCCGGCATTTGGTTCTGGCACCTCTGAGAGGTGGTTCCGGAATGCCTGGCATGTGATTCCGGAGTGTCTGCCGAGTGGTTCTGGCGTAGCCGGCAGGTTATTTTGGCGTGTCCAGCAGGTGGTTTTGGCGAGTCGAGCAGGTGGTTCTGGCGTCCTCGGCAGGTGCTTCCGGTGTCATTGTAATGTGGTTCCGGCATGTCTGAGAGGTGGTTCCGCCATGCCCGGCAGGTGATTCCGGAGTGTTCGCCAAGTGGTTCTGGCGTAGCCGGCAGGTGATTTTGCATGTCCGGCAATGGTTCCGGCGAGTCGAGCTGGTGGTTCCGGCATGTCCGGCAGGTGATTCCGGCATGTCCAGCAGGTGGTGCTGGGGAGTGGATCAGGTGGTTCCGGCATGCCCGGCAGGTGATTCCGGAGTGTCCGGCATGTGATTCTGGTGCCTCTGAGAGGTGGTTCCGGGATGCCTGGCATGTGATTCCGGAGTGTCTGCCGAGTGGTTCTGGCGTGTCCAGCAGGAGTTTCCGGTCTTTCCGGCAGGTGGTTCTGGCGTGTCCGCCACGAGGTTATGGCACGTCTGAGTGTTGGTTCCGGCATGCCCGGCAGGTGATTCCGGAGTGTCCGGCATGTGGTTCTGGCACCTCTGAGAGGTGGTTCCGGCATGCCCGGCAGGTGATACCGGAGTCTCCGGCATTTGGATCTGGCACCTCTGAGAGGTGGTTCCGGAATGCCTGGCATGTGATTCCGGAGTTTCTGCCGAGTGGTTCTGGGGTAGCCGGCAAGTGATTTTGGCGTGTCCAGAATGTGGTTTTGGCGAGTCGAGCAGGTGGTTCTGGCGTGCTCGGCAGGTGCTTCCGGAGTCATTGGCATGTGGTTCCGGCATGTCTGAGAGGTGGTTCCGCCATGCCCGGCAGGTGATTCCGGAGAGTTCGCCAAGTGGTTCTGGCGTAGCCGGCAGGTGATTTTGCATGTCCGGCAATGGTTCCGGCGAGTCGAGCCGGTGGTTCCGGCATGTCCGGCAGGTGGTTCCGGCATGCCCGGCAGGTGATTCCGGAGTGTCCGGCATGTGGTTCTGGCAACTCTGAGAGGTGGTTCCGGCATGCCCGGCAGGTGATACCGGAGTGTTCACCAAGTGGTTCTGGCGTAGCTGGCAGGTGATTTTGGCGTGTCCAGCTTGTGGTTCCCACGAGCTCGGCAGGTGGTACCAGCATGTCCGGAACAGGGTTCTGGCACGTCTGAGAGATGGTTCTGTCATGCCCGGCAGGTGATTCCGGAGTGTCTGGCATGTGGTTCTGGCACCTCAGAGAGGTGGTTCCGGCATGCCCGGCCGGCGATACCGGAGTCTCCGGCATTTGGTTCTGGCACCTCTGAGAGGTGGTTCCGGAATGCCTGGCATGTGATTCCGGAGTTTCTGCCGAGTGGTTCTGGCGTAGCCGCAGTTGATTTTGGCGTGTCCAGAAGGTGGTTGTGGTGAGTCGAGCAGGTGGTTCTGGCGTGCTCGACAGGTGCTTCCGGTGTCATTGGCATGTGGTTCCGGCATGTCTGAGAGGTGGTTCCGCCATGCCCGGCAGTTGGTTACGGAATGTCTGCCGAGTGGTTCTGGAGTAGCCGGCAGGTGATTCTGGCGTATCCAGCAGGTGGTTCTGATGAGTGGATCAAGTGGTTCCGGCATACTCGGCAGGTGGTACTGGCGTGTCCGGAACATGGTTCTGGCAAGTCTGAGAGGTGGTTCCGGCATGCCCGACAGGTGATTCCGGAGTGTTCGCCAAGTGGTTCTGGCGTAGCCGGCAGGTCATTTTGCATGTCCGGCGGTGGTTCCGGCGAGTCGAGCCGGTGGTTGCGGCGTATCCAGCAGGTGATTCCTGTCTGTCCGGCAGGTGGTTCTGGCGTGACCGGCACGAGGTTCTGGCACGTCTGAGAGTTGGTTCCGGCATGCCCGACAGGTGATTCCGGAGTGTCCGCCACGTGGTTCTGGCGTACCCGGCAGGTGATTTTGGCGTGTCTGGCAGGTGTTTCTTGCAAGTCGAGCATTTGGCTCAGGCATGCTCAGCAGGTGATTCGGATGTGTCTGGCACGTGCTTCTGGTGTGTCTGAGAACTGGTTCTGGCATGTCCGGCAGATGATTCCGGAGTGTCCAAAAAGTGGTTGTGGCATACCGGGCAGATGATTTTAGCGTGTCAGGTAGGTGGTTCCAGCGAGTCGAGTAGGTGGTTCCGGCGTGCTCGGCAGGTGGTTCAGGCGGGTCTGGCAGGTGGTTTCGGTCTGTTCGGGGTGTGGTTCCGGCATCTCAGGCACATGGTTCTGGCACGTCTGAGAGGTGGTTGCGGCCGGCCCGACAGGTGTTTCCATGGTGTCCGCCAAGTGGTTCTGGCGTAGCTGAAAGGTGATGTTGGCGTGACCGGCAGGTGGTTCCAGCCAGCCCGGCAGGTGATTCCGGAGTGTCTGCCGAGTGGTTCTAGCGTAGCCGGCAGGTGATTTTGGCTTGTCCAGCAGGTAGTTTTGGCGAGTCGAGCAGGTGGTTCTGGCGTGCTCGGCAGGTGCTTCCGGTGTCATTGGCATGTGGTTCCGGCATGTCAGAGAGGTGGTTCCGCCATGCCCGGCAGATGATTCCGGAGGGTTCGCCAGGTTGTTCTGGCGTAGTCGGCAGGTGATTTTGCATGTCCGGCAATGGTTCCGGCGAGTCGAGCCGATGGTTCCGGCATGTCCGGCAGGTGGTTCCGGCTTGCCCGGCAGGTGATTCCGGAGTCTCCGGCATGTGGTTCTGGCACCTCTGAGAGGTGCTTCCGGCATGCCCGGCAGGTGATACCGGAGTGTCCAGAATTTGGTTCTGGCACCTGTGAGAGGTGGTTCCAGAATGCCCGGCACGTGATTCCGGAATGTCTGCCGAGTGGTTCTGGCGTAGCCGGCAGGTTATTTTGGCGTGTCCAGCAGGTGGTTCCGGCGAGCTCGGCAGGTGGTTCCGGAGTGTCTGCCGAGTGGTTCTGGAGCCAGGCCGGCAGGTGATTCCGAAGAGTTCACCAAATGGTTGTGGCGTAGCCGGCAGGTGATTTTGGCTTGTCAGGATTTTGGTTCCGGCTAGTTGAGCAGGTGGATCAGGCGTGCTCGCCAGGGGGTTCAGGCGCGTCTGGCAGGTGGTTTCGGTCTGTTCGGGGTGTGGTTCCGGGATCTCAGGCACATGGTTCTGGCACGTCTGAGAGGTGTTTCAGGCCGGCCGGAGAGGTGTTTCCAGAGTGTCCGCCAAGTGGTTCTGGCGTAGCTGAAAGGTGATGTTGGCGTGACCAGCAGGTGGTTCCAGCCAGCCCGGCAGGTGATTCCGGAGTGTCCGGCATGTGGTTCTGGCACCTCTGAGAGGTGGTTCCGGCATGCCCGGCAGGTGATACCGGAGTGTTCGCCAAGTGGTTCTGGCGTAGCTGGCAGGTGATTTTGGCGTGTCCAGCATGTGGTTCCGGCGAGCTCGGCAGGTGGTACCGGCATGTCCGGAACATGGTTCTGGCACGTCTGAGAGATGGTTCTGTCATGCCCGGCAGGTGATTCCGGAGTGTCCGGCATGTGGTTCTGGCACCTCTGAGAGGTGGTTCCGGCATGCCCGGCAGGTGATTCCGGAGTGTCCGGCATGTGGTTCTGCCACCTCTGATAGTTGGTTCCGTCATGCCCGGCAAGTGGTTCCGGAGTGTCTGCCGAGTGGTTCTGGCGTAGCCGGCAGGTGATATTGGCGTGTCCAGCAGGTGGTTCCGGCGAGCTCGGCAGGTGGTTCCGGAATGTCCGGAACATGGTTCTGGCAAGTCTGAGAGATGGTTCCGGCATGCCCGGCAGGTGATTCCGGAGTGTCCGGCATGTGGTTCTGGCACCTCTGAGAGGTGGTTCCGGCATGCCCGGCAGTTGGTTACGGAGTGTCTGCCGAGTGGTTCTGGAGTAGCCGGCAGGTGATTCTGGCGTATGCAGCAGGTGGTTCTGGGGCGTGGATCAAGTGGTTCCGGCATACTCAGCAGGTGGTACCGGCGTGTCCGGAACATGGTTCTGGCAAGTCTGAGAGGTGGTTCCGGCATGTCCGGCAGGTGGTTCCGGCATGCCCGGCAGGTGATTCCGGAATGTCCGGCATGTGGTTCTGGCACCTCTGAGAGTTGGTTCCGGCATGCCCGGCAGGTGATACCGGAGTGTTCGCCAAGTGGTTCTGGCGTAGCCGGCAGGTGATTTTGCATGTCCGGCAATGGTTCCGGCGAGTCGAGCCGCTGGTTCCGGAATGTCCGGCAGGTGGTTCCGGCATGCCCGGCAGGTGGTTCCGGAGTGCCTGGCCTGTGATTCCGGAGTGTCTGCCGAGTGGTTCTGGCGTAGCCGGCTGTTGATTTTGGCGTGTCCACTAGGTGGTTCTGGGGAGTGGATCAGCTGGTTCCGGCATACTCGGCAGGTGGTAGCGGCGTGTCCAGAACATGGTTCTGGCAAGTCTGAGAGGTGGTTCCGGCACGCCCGACAGGTGATTCCGGAGCGTCCGCCAAGTGTTTCTGGCGTACCCGGCAGGTGATTTTCGCCTGTCCGACAGGTGTATCTTGCGAGTCGAGCAGGTGGCTGAGGCATGCTCAGCTGGTGCTTCCGGCGTCTCTGGCACGTGGTTCTGGTGTGTCTGAGAGCTGGTTCTGGCATCTCCGGCAGATGATTCCGGAGTGTCCACCAAGTGGTTCTTGTATACCTGGCAGGTGATTTTGGCGTGTCAGGAAGGTGGTTCTGGCTAGTTGAGCAGGTGGATCAGGCGTGCTCGCCAGGGGGTTCCGGCGGGTCTGGCAGGTGGTTTTGGTCTTTTCGGGGAGTGGTTCCGGCATCTCAGGCTCATGGTTCTGGCACGTCTGAGAGGTGGTTCCGGCCGGCCCGACAGGTGTTTCCATGGTGTCCGCCAACTGGTTCTGGCATAGCTGGCAGGTGACGTTGGTGTGACCGGCAGGTGGTTCCAGCAAGCCCAGCAGGTGATTCCGAAGAGTTCACCAAATGTTTGTGGCGTAGCCAGCATGTGATTTTGGCGTGCCCAGAAGGTGGTTTTGGCGAGTCGAGCACGTGGTAGTCGCGGGCCCGGCAGGTGCTTCGGGTATCATTGGCATGTGGTTCCGGCATGTCTGAGAGGTGGTTCCGGCATGCCCGGCAGGTGGTTCCGGAGTGTCTGCCGAGTGGTTCTGGAGCCAGCCCGGCAGGTGATTCCGAATAGTTCACCAAATGGTTGTGGCGTAGCCGGCAGGTGATTTTGGCATGTCAGGAAGTTGGTTCCGGCTAGTTGAGCAGGTGGATCAGGCGTGCTCGCCAGGGGGTTCAGGCGTTTCTCGCAGGTGGTTTCGGTCTGTTCGGGGAGTGGTTCCGCCATCTCAGGCACATGGTTCTGGCACGTCTGATAGGTGGTTCCGGCCGGCCCGACAGGTGTTTCCATGGTGTCCGCCAAGTGGTTCTGGCGTAGCTGAAAGGTGATGTTGGCGTGACCGGCAGGTGGTTCCAGCCAGCCCGGCAGGTGATTCCGGAGTGTCTGCCGAGTGGTTCTGGCGTAGCCGGCAGGTGATTTTGGCTTGTCCAGCGGGTAGTTTTGGCGAGTCGAGCAGGTGGTTCTGTTGTGCTCGGCAGGTGCTTCCGGTGTCATTGGCATGTGGTTCCGGCATATCTGAGAGGTGCTTCCGCCATGCCCGGCAGTTGGTTACGGAATGTCTGCCGAGTGGTTCTGGAGTAGCCGGCAGGTGATTCTGGCGTATCCAGCAGGTGGTTCTGAGGAGTGGATCAAGTGGTTCCGGCATACTCGGCAGGTGGTACTGGCGTGTCCGGAACATGGTTCTGGCACGTCTGAGAGGTGGTTCCGGCCGGCCGGAGAGGTGTTTCCGGAGTGTCCGCCAAGTGGTTCTGGCGTAGCTGAAAGGTGATGTTGGCGTGACCGGCAGGTGGTTCCAGTCAGCCCGGCAGGTGATTCCGGAGTCTGCCGTGTGGTTCGGGCGTAGCCGACAGGTGATTTTGGCGTGTCCAGCAGGTGGTTCCGGCGAGCTCGGCAGGTGGTACCGGCGTGTCCGTAACATGGTTCTGGCACGTCTGAGTGATGGTTCCGGCATGCCCGGCAGGTGATTCCGGAGTGTCCGGCATGTGGTTCTGGCACCTCTGAGAGGTGGTTCCAGCATGCCCGGCAGGTGGTTCCGGAGTGTCTGCCGAGTGGTTCTGGCGTAGCCGGCAGGTGATTCTGGGTTGTCCAGCAGGTGGTTCTGGGGAGTGGATCAGGTGGTTCCGGCATACTCGGCAGGTGGTACCGGCGTGTCCGGAACATGGTTCTGGAAAGTCTGAGAGTTGGTTCCGGCATGCCCGACAGGTGATTCCGGAGTGTTCGCCAAGCGGTTCTGGCGTAGCCGGCAGGTCATTTTGCATGTCCGGCGGTGGTTCCGGCGAGTCGAGCCGGTGGTTCCGTCATATCCAGCAGGTGTTTCCGGTCGGTCCGGCAGGTGGTTCTGGCGTGACCGGCACGAGGTTCTGGCACGTCTGAGAGTTGGTTCCGGCATGCCCGACAGGTGATTCTGGAGTGTCCGCCTCGTGGTTCTGGCGTACCCGCCAGGTGATTTTGGCGTGTATGGCAGGTGTTTCTTACAAGTCGAGCATTTGGCTCAGGCATGCTCAGCAGGTGCTTCCGGCGTGTCTGGCACGTGCTTCTGGTGTGTCTGAGAGCTGGTTCTGGCATGTCCGGCAGATGATTCCGGAGTGTCCATCAAGTGGTTGTGGCATACCGGGCAGGTGATTTTAGCGTGTCAGGTAGGTGGTTACAGCGAGGCGAGTAGGTGGTTCCGGCGTGCTCGGCAGGTGGTTCAGGCGGGTCTGGCAGGTGGTTTCGGTCTGTTCGGGGTGTGGTTCCGGCATCTCAGGCACATGGTTCTGGCACGTCTTATAGGTGGTTCCGGCCGGCCCGACAGGTGTTTCCATGGTGTCCGCCAAGTGGTTCTGGCGTAGCTGAAAGGTGATGTTGGCGTGACCGGCAGGTGGTTCCAGCCAGCCCGGCAGGTGATTCCGGAGTGTCTGCCGAGTGGTTCTGGCGTAGCCGGCAGGTGATTTTCGCTTGTCCAGCGGGTGGTTTTGGCGAGTCGAGCAGGTGGTTCTGGCATGCTCGGGAGGTGCTTCCGGTGTCATTGGCATGTGGTTCCGCCATGTCTGAGAGGTGGTTCCGCCATGCCCGGCAGTTGATTCAGGAGTGTTCGCCAAGTGGTTCTGGCGTAGCCGGCAGGTTATTTTGCATGTCCGGCAATGGTTCCGGCGAGTCGAGCCGGTGGTTCCGGAATGTCCAGCAGGTGGTTCCGGCATGCCCGGCAGGTGATTCCGGAGTGTCCGTCATGTGCTTCTGGCACCTCTGAGAGGTGGTTCCGGCATGCCCGGCAGGTGATACCGGAGTGTCCAGAATTTGGTTCTGGCACCTGTTAGAGGTGGTTCCGGAATGCCCGGCATGTGATTCCGGAATGTCTGCCGAGTGGTTCTGGCGTAGCCGGCAGGTTATTTTGGCGTGTCCAGCAGGTGGTTCCGGCGAGCTCGGCAGGTGGTTCCGGCATTTCCGGAAAATGGTTCTGGCACGTCTGAGAGATGGTTCCGGCATGCCCGGCAGGTGATTCCGGAGTGTCCGGCATGTGGTTCTGGCACCTCTTAGAGGTGGTTCCGGCATGCCCGGCAGTTGGTTACGGAGTGTCTGCCGAGTGCTTCTGGTGTAGCCGGCAGGTGATTCTGGCTTATCGAGCAGGTGGTTCTGGGGAGTGGATCAGGTGGTTCCGGCATACTCGGCAGGTGGTACCGGCGTGTCCGGAACATGGTTCTGGCAAGTCTGAAAGGTGGTTCCGGCATGCCCGACAGGTGATTCCGGAGTGTTCGCCAAGTGGTTCTGGCGTAGCCGGCAGGTGATTTTGCATGTCCGGCAATGGTTCCGGCGTGTCGAGCCAGTGGTTCCGGCATGTCCGGCAGGTGATTCCGGCATGTCCAGCAGGTGGTGCTGGGGAGTGGATCAGGTGGTTCCGGCATGCCCGGCAGGTGATTCCGGAGTGTCCGGCATGTGATTCTTGTGCCTCTGAGAGGTGGTTCCGGGATGCCTGGCATGTGATTCCGGAGTGTCTGCCGAGTGGTTCTGGCGTGTCCAGCAGGAGTTTCCGGTCTTTCCGGC
The DNA here is from genome assembly GCF_037783145.1 of Equus przewalskii. Classification (NCBI taxonomy): domain Eukaryota; kingdom Metazoa; phylum Chordata; class Mammalia; order Perissodactyla; family Equidae; genus Equus; species Equus przewalskii. Next base: position 29,430 of record NW_027227874.1, on the reverse strand, counting down.
AGGTGGTTCTGGCGTGTCCGCCACGAGGTTATGGCACGTCTGAGCGTTGGTTCCGGCATGTCCGACAGATGATTCCGGAGTGTCCAACAAGTGCTTGTTGCATACCCGGCAGGTGATTTTAGCGTGTCAGGTAGGTGGTTCCAGCGAGTCGAGTAGGTGGTTCCGGCGTGCTCGGCAGGTGGTTCAGGCGGGTCTGGCAGGTGGTTTCGGACTGTTCGGGGAGTGGTTCCGGCATGTCAGGCACATGGTTCGGGCATGTCTGAGAGGTGGTTCCGGCCGGCCGGAGGGGTGTTTCCGGAGTGTCTACCGTGTGGTTCTGGCGTAGCCGGCAGGTCATTTTGCATGTCCGGTGGTGGTTCCGGTGAGTCGAGCCGGTGGTTCCGGCGTTTCCATCAGGTGTTTCCGGTCTGTCCGGCAGGTGGTTCTGGCATGACCGGCACGAGGTTCTGGCACGTCTGAGAGTTGTTTCCGGCATGCCCGACAGGTGATTCCGGAGTGTCCGCCACGTGGTTCTGGCGTACCCGGCAGGTGATTTTGGCGTGTCAGGCAGGTGTTTCTTGCAAGTCGATCATTTGGCTCAGGCATGCTCAACAGGTGCTTACGGCGTGTCTGGCACGTGGTTCTGGTGTGTCTGAGAGCTGGTTCTGGCATGTCCGCCAGATGATTCCGGAGTGTCCACCAAGTGGTTGTGGCATACCCGGCAGGTGATTTTAGCGTGTCAGGTAGGTGGTTCCAGCGAGTCGAGTAGGTGGTTCCGGCTTGCTCAGCAGGTGGTTCAGGCGGGTCTGGCAGGTGGTTTCGGTCGGTTTGGGGTGTGGTTCCGGCATCTCAGGCACATGGTTCTTGCACGTCTCATAGGTGGTTCTGGCTGGCCCGACAGGTGTTTCCATGGTGTCCGCCAAGTGGTTCTGGCATAGCTGGCAGGTGATGTTGGCGTGACCGGCAGGTGGTCCCAGCCAGCCCGGCAGGTGATTCCGAAGTGTTCACCAAATGGTTGTGGCGTAGCCGGAAGGTGATTTAGGCGTGTCAACCAGGTCGTTTTGGCGAGTCGAGCAGGTGGCTCTGTCATGCTCGACAGGTGCTTCCGGTGTCATTGGCATGTGGTTCCGGAATGTCCGGCAGGTGGTTCCGGCATGTCCGGCAGGTGGTTGCGGCATGTCCAGCACGTGATTCCAGCATGCCCGGCAGGTGATTCCGGAGTGTCCGGCATGTGGTTCTGGCACCTCTGAGAGGTGGTTCCGGCATCCCCGGCAGGTGGTTCCGGAGAGTCTGCCAAGTGGTTCTGCAGCCAGCGCGGCAGGTGATTCCGAAGAGTTCACCAAATGGTTGTGGCGTAGCCGGCAGGTGATTTTGGCGTGTCCAGCAGGTGGTTTTGGCGAGTCGAGCAGGTGGTTCTGGCATGCTCGGCAGGTGCTTCCGGTGTCATTGGCATGCGGTTCCGGCATGTCTGAGAGGTGGTTCCGGCATGCCCGGCGGGTGACTCCGGAGTGTCCGGCATGTGGTTCTGGCACCTCTGAGAGGTGGTTCCGGCATGCCCGGCAGGTGGTTCCGGAGTGTCTGCCGAGTGGTTCTGGCATAGCCGGCAGGTGATTCTGGCGTGTCCAGCAGGTGGTTCTGGGGAGTGGATCAGGTGGTTCCGGCATACTCGGCAGGTGGTACCGGTGTGTCCGGAACATGGTTCTGGCAAGTCTGAGAGGAGGTTCCGGCACGCCCGACAGTTGATTCCGGAGCGTCCGCCAAGTGTTTCTGGCGTACCCGGCAGGTGATTTTGGCATGTCCGACAGGTGTTTCTTGCGAGTCGAGCAGGTGGCTCAGGCATGCTCAGCTGGTGCTTCCCTCGTCTCTGGCACGTGGTTCTGGTGTGTCTTAGAGCTGGTTCTGGCATGTCCGGCAGATGATTCCGGAGTGTCCACCAAGTGTTTCTGGTATACCTGGCAGGTGATTTTGGGGTGTCAGGAAGTTGGTTACGGCTAGTTGAGCAGGTGGATCAGGCGTGCTCGCCAGGGGTTTCAGGCGGGTCTGGCAGGTGGTTTCGGTCTGTTCGGGGAGTGGTTCCGGCATCTCAGGCACATGGTTCTGGCACGTCTGAGAGGTGGTTGCGGCAGGCCCGACAGGTGTTTCCATGGTGTCCGCCAAGTGGTTCTGTCATAGCTGGCAGGTGATGTTGGCAAGACCGGCAGGTGGTTCCAGCAAGCCCGGCAGGTGATTCCGAAGAGTTCACCAAATGGTTGTGGCGTAGGCGGCAGGTTATTTTGGCGGGTCCAGCAGGTGGTTTTTGCGAGTCGAGCAGGTGGTTCTGGCGTGCTCGGCAGGTGCTTCCGGTGTCATTGGCATGTGGTTCCGGCATCTCTGAGAGGTGGTTCCGGCAGGCCCGGCAGGTGGTTCCGGAGTGTCTGCCGAGTGGTTCTGGAGCCAGCCCGGCAGGTGATTCCGAAGAGTTCACCAAATGGTTGTGGCGTATCCGGCAGGTGCTTTTGGCGTGTCAGGAAGATGGTTCCGGCTAGTTGAGCAGGTGGATCAGGCGTGCTCGCCAGGGGGTTCAGGCGGGTCTGGCAGGTGGTTTCGGTCTGTTCGGGGAGTGGTAACGGCATCTCAGGCACATGGTTCTGGCACGTCTGAGAGGTGGTTCCGGCCGGCCGCAGAGGTGTTTCCGGAGTGTCCGCCAAGTGGTTCAGGCGTAGCTGAGAGGTGATGTTGGCGTGACCGGCAGGTGGTTCCAGCCAGCCCGGCAGGTGATTCCGGAGTGTCTGCCATGTGGTTCTGGCGTAGCTGGCAGGTGATTTTGGCGTGTACAGCAGGTGGTTCCGGCGACCTCGGCAGGTGGTACCAGCGTGTCCGGCACATGGTTCTGGCACGTCTTAGGGATGGTTCCGGAATGCCAGGCAGGTGATTCTGGAGTGTCCGGCATGTTGTTCTGGCACCTCTGAGAGGTGGTTCCGGCATGCCCGGCACGTGATTCCGGAGTGTCCGGCATGTGGTTCTGGCACCTCTGAGAGGTGGTTCCGGCATGCCCGGCAGGTGGTTCCGGAGGTTGTGCCGAGTGGTTCTGGCGTAGTCGGCAGGTGATTCTGGCGTGTCCAGCAGGTGGTTCTGGGGAGTGGATCAGGTGGTTCCGGCATACTCGGCAGGTCGTACCGGCGTGTCCGGAACATGGTTCTGGCAAGTCTGAGAGGCGGTTCCGGCATGCCCGACAGGTGATTCTGGAGTGTCCGCCACGTGGTTCTGGCGAACCCTACAGGTGATTTTGGCGTGTCTGGCAGGTGTTTCTTGCAAGTCGAGCATTTGGCTCAGGCATGCTCAGCAGGTGCTTCTGGCGTGTCTGGCACGTGGTTCTGGTGTGTCTGAGAGCTGGTTCTGGCATGTCCGGCAGATGATTCGGGAGTGTCCACCAAGTGGTTGTGGCATACCCGGCAGGTGATTTTAGCGTGTCATGTAGGTGGTTCCAGCGAGTCGAGTAGATAGTTTCGGCGTGCTCGGCAGGTGGTTCAGGCGGGTCTGGCAGGTGGTTTCGGTCTGTTCGGGGTGTGGTTCCGGCATCTCAGGCACATGGTTCTGGCACGTCTGATAGGTGGTTCCGGCCGGCCCGACAGGTGTTTCCATGGTGTCCGCCAAGTGGTTCTGGCATAGCTGGCAGGTGATGTTGGCGTGACCGGCAGGTGGTTCCAGCCAGCCCGGCAGGTGATTCCGAAGTGTTCACCAAATGGTTGTGGCGTAGCCGGAACGTGATTTTGGCCTGTCCAGCTGGTGGTTTTGGCGAGTCGAGCAGTTGGTTCTGGCGTGCTCGGCAGGTGCTTCTGGTGTCATTGGCATGTGGTTCCGGCATGTCTGAGAGCTGCTTCCGCCATGCCCGGCAGGTGATTCCGGAGTGTTCCCCAAGTGGTTCAGGCATAGCCGGCAGGTGATTTTGCATGTCCGGCAATGGTTCCGGCGAGTCGAGCCGGTGGTTCCGGCATGTCCGGCAGGTGGTTCCGGCATGCCCGGCAGGTGATTCCGGAGTGTCCGGCATGTGGTTCTGGCACCTCTGAGAGGTGGTTCCGGCATGCCCGGCAGGTGATTCCGGAGTGTCCGGCATGTGGTTCTGGCACCTCTGAGAGGTGGTTCCGAAATGCCCGGCAGGTGATTCCGGAGTGTCCGGCATGTGGTTCTGGCACCTCTGAGAGGTGGTTCCGGAAGGCCTGGCATGTGATTCCGGAGTGTCTGCCGAGTGGTTCTGGCGTAGCTGGCAGGTGATGTTGGCGTGACCGGCAGGTGGTTCCAGCCAGCCCGGCAGGTGATTCCGAAGATTTCACCAAATGGTTGTGGCGTAGCCGGCAGGTGATTTTGGCGTGTCCAGCAGGTGGTTTTGGCGAGTCGAGCAGGTGGTTCTGGCGTGCTCGGCAGGTGCTTCCGGTGTCATTGGCATGTGGTTCCGGCATGTCTGAGAGGTGGTTCCGCCATGCCCGGCAGGTGATTCCGGAGTGTTCGCCAAGTGGTTTTGGCGTAGCCGGCAGGTGATTTTGCATGTCCGGCAATGTTTCCGGCGAGTCGGGCCGGTGGTTCCTTCATGTCCGGCAGGTGGTTCCGGCATGCCCGGCAGGTGATTCCGGAGTTTCCGGCATGTGGTTCTGGCACCTCTGAGAGGTGGTTCCGGCATGCCCGTCAGGTGATACCGGAGTGTTCGCCAAGTGGTTCTGGCGTAGCCGGCAGGTGATTTTGCATGTCCGGCAATGGTTCCGTCGAGTCGAGCCGGTGGTTCCGGCATGTCCGGCAGGTGGTTCCGGCATTTCCGGCACGTGGTTCCAGCATGCCCGGCAGGTGATTCCGGAGTGTCCGGCATGTGGTTCTGGCAGCTCTGAGAGGTGGTTCCGGAATGCCTGGCCTGTGATTCCGGAGTGTCTGCCGAGTGGTTCTGGCGTAGCCGGCAGTTGATTTTGGCGTGTCCACTGGGTGGTTCTGGGGAGTGGATCCGCTGGTTCCGGCATACTCGGCAGGTGGATCCGGCGTGTCCAGAACATGGTTCTGGCAAGTCCGAGAGGAGGTTCCGGCACGCCCGACAGGTGATTCCGGAGCGTCCGCCAAGTGTTTCTTGCGTACCCGGCAGGTGATTTTGGCATGTCTGACAGGTGTTTCTTGCGAGTCGAGCAGGTGGCTGAGGCATGCTCAGCTGGTGCTTCCGGCGTCTCTGGCACGTGGTTCTGGTGTGTCTGAGAGCTGGTTCTGGCATGTCCGGCAGATGATTCCGGAGTGTCCACCAAGTGGTTCTGGTATACCTGACAGGTGATTTTGGGGTGTCAGGAAGTTGGTTCCGGCTAGTTGAGCAGGTGGATCAGGCGTACTCGCCACGGGGTTCAGGCGGGTCTGGCAGGTGGTTTCGGTCTGTTCGGGGAGTGGTTCCTGCATCTCAGGCACATGGTTCTGGCACGTCTGAGAGGTGGTTGCGGCAGGCCCGACAGGTGTTTCCATGGTGTCCGCCAAGTGGTTCTGGCATAGCTGGCAGGTGATGTTGGCGTGACCGGCAGGTGGTTCCAGGTAGCCCGGCAGGTGATTCCGAAGAGTTCACCAAATGGTTGTGGCGTAGGCGGCAGGTTATTTTGGCGGGTCCAGCAGGAGGTTTTGGCGAGTCGAGCAGGTGGTTCTGGCGTGCTCGGCAGGTGCTTCCGGTGTCATTGGCATGTGGTTCCGGCATCTCTGAGAGGTGGTTCCGGCAGGCCCGGCAGGTGGTTCCGGAGTGTCTGCCGAGTGGTTCTGGAGCCAGCCCGGCAGGTGATTCCGAAGAGTTCACCAAATGGTTGTGGCGTATCCGGCAGGTGCTTTTGGCGTGTCAGGAAGATGGTTCCGGCTAGTTGAGCAGGTGGATCAGGCGTGCTCGCCAGGGGGTTCAGGCGGGTCTGGCAGGTGGTTTCGGTCTGTTCGGGGAGTGGTAACGTCATCTCAGGCACATGGTTCTGACACGTCTGAGAGGTGGTTCCGGCCGGCCTCAGAGGTGTTTCCGGAGTGTCCTCCAAGTGGTTCAGGCGTAGCTGAGAGGTGATGTTGGCGTGACCGGCAGGTGGTTCCAGCCAGCCCGGCAGGTGATTCCGGAGTGTCTGCCATGTGGTTCTGGCGTAGCTGGCAGGTGATTTTGGCGTGTAGAGCAGGTGGTTCCGGCGAGCTCGGCAGGTGGTACCAGCGTGTCCGGCACATGGTTCTGGCACGTCTTAGAGATGGTTCCGGAATGCCAGGCAGGTGATTCTGGAGTGTCCGGCATGTGGTTCTGGCACCTCTGAGAGGTGGTTCCGGCATGCCCGGCACGTGATTCCGGAGTGTTCCCCAAGTGGTTCAGGCATAGCCGGCAGGTGATTTTGCATGTCCGGCAATGGTTGCGGCGAGTCGAGCCGGTGGTTCCGGCATGTCCGGCAGGTGGTTCCGGCATGCCCGGCAGGTGATTCCGGAGTGTTCACCAAATGGTTGTGGCGCAGCCGGAAGGTGATTTTGCAAGTCCGGCAATGGTTTCAGCGAGTCGATCCGGTGGTTCCGGCATGTCCGGCAGGTGGTTCCGGCATGCCCGGCAGGTGATTCCGGAGTGTCCGGCATGTGGTTCTGGCACCTCTGAGAGGTGGTTCCGGCATGCCCGGCAGGTGATACCGGAGTGTTCGCCAAGTGGTTCTGGCGAGCCGGCAGGTGATTTTGAATGTCCGGCAATGGTTATGGCGAGTCGAGGCGGTGGTTCCGGAATGTCCGGCAGGTGGTTCCGGCATGTCCGGCAGGTGGTTCCGGCATGTCCAGCACGTGGTTCCAGCATGCCCGGCAGGTGATTCCGGAGTGTCCGGCATGTGGTTCTGGCACCTCTGAGAGCTGGTTCCGAAGGCCCGGTAGGTGGTTCCAGAGTGTCTGCCGGGTGGTTCTGGCGTAGTCGGCAGGTGATTCTGGCGTGTCCAGCAGGTGGTTCTGGGGAGTGGATCAGGTGGTTCCCGCATACTCGGCAGGTGGTACCGGCGTGTCCGGAACATGGTTCTGGCAAGTCTGAGAGGTGGTTCCGGCATGCCCGACAGGTGATTCCGGAGTGTTCGCCAAGTGGTTCTGGCGTAGCCGGCAGGTCATTTTGCATGTCCGGCGGTGGTTCCGGCGAGTCAAGCCGGTGGTTCCGGCGTGTCCGGCAGGTGTTTCCGGTCTGTCCGGCAGGTGGTTCTGGCGTGTCCGGCACGAGGTTCTGGCACGTCTGAGAGTTGGTTCCGGCATGCCCGACAGGTGATTCCGGAGAGTCCGCCACGTGGTTCTGGCGTACACGGCAGGTTGATTTTGGCGTGTCTGGCAGGTGTTTCTTGCAAGTCGAGCATGTGGCTCAGGCATGATCAGCAGGTGCTTCCGGCGTGTCCGGCACGTGGTTCTGGTGTGTCAGAGGGCTGGTTCTGGCATTTCCGGTAGATGATTCCGGAGTGTCCACCAAGTGGTTCTGGTAGAACTGGCAGGTGATTTTGGCATGTCTGGAAGGTGGTTCCGGCTAGTTGAGCAGGTGGATCAGGCGTGCTCGCCAGGGGGTTCAGGCGGGTCTGGCAGGTGGTTTCGGTCTGTTCGGGGTGTGGTTCCGTCATCTCAGGCACATGGTTCTGGCACGTCTGAGATGTGGTTCCGGTCGGCCCTACAGCTGTTTCCGGAGTGTCCGCCAAGTGTTTCCGGCGTAGCTGAAAGGTGATGTTGGCGTGACCGGCAGGTGGTTCCAGCCTTCCCGGCAGGTCATTCCGGAGTGTCTGCTGAATGGTTCTGGCGTAGCCGGCAGGTGATTTTGGCGTGTCCAGCAGGTGGTTCCGGCGAGCTCGGCAGGTTGTACCGGCGTGTCCGGAACATGGTTCTTGCACGTCTGAGAGATGGTTCTGTCATGCCCGGCTGGTGATTCCGGAGTGTCCGGCATGTGGTTCTGGCACCTCTGAGAGGTGGTTCCGGCATGCCCGGCAGGTGGTGACGGAGTGTCTGCCGAGTGGTTCTGGCGTAGCCGGCAGGTGATTCTGGCGTGTCCAGCAGGTGGTTCTGGGGATTGGATCAGGTGGTTCCGGCATACTCGGCAGGTGGTACCGGCGTGACCGGAACATGGTTCTGGCAAGTCTGAGGGGTGGTTCCGGCATGCCCTACAGGTGATTCCGGAGTGTTCCCCAAGTGGTTCTGGCGTAGCCGGCAGGTGATTTTGCATGGCCGGCAATGGTTCCAGCGATTCGAGCCGGTGGTTCCGCCATGTCCGGCAGGTGATTCCGGCAGGCCCCGCAGGTGATTCCGGAGTGTCCAGCATGTGGTTCTGACACCTGTGAGAGGTGGTTCCGGCATGCCCGGCTGGTGATACCGGAGTATCCGGCATTTGGTTCTGGCACGTCTGAGAGATGGTTCCGGCATGCCCGGCAGGTGATTCCGGAGTGTCCAGCATGTGGTTCTGGCACCTCTGAGAGGGGGTTCCGGCATGCCCGGCAGGTGGTTCTGGAGTGTCTGCCGAGTGGTTCTGGCGTAGCCGGCAGTTGATTCTGGCGTGTCCAGCAGGTGGTTCTGGGGAGTGGATCATGTGGTTCCGGCATACTCGGCAGGTGGTACCGGCGTGTCCGGAACATGGTTCTGGCAAGTCTGAGAGGCGGTTCCGGCATGCCCAACAATTGATTCCGGAGTGTTCACCAAGTGGATCTGGCGTAGCCGGCAGGTCATTTTGCATGTCCGGCGGTGGTTCAGGCGAGTCGAGCCGGTGGTTCCTGCGTGTCCGGCAGGTGGTTGTTGGGTGACCGGCACGAGGTTCTGGCACGTCTGAGAGTTGGTTCCGGCATGCCCGACAGGTAATTCCGGAGTGTCCGGCACGTGGTTCTGGCGTAGCCAGCAGGTGATTTTCGTGTGTCCAGCAGGTGGTTTTGGCGAGTCGAGCAGGTGGTTCTGGCGTGCTCGGCAGGTGCTTCCGGTGTCATTGGCATGTGGTTCCGGCATGTCTGAGAGGTGCTTCCGGCATGCCCGGCAGGTGGTTCCGGAGTGTCTGTCGAGTGGTTCTGGAGCCAGCCCGGCAGGTGATTACGAAGAGTTCACCAAATGGTTGTGGCGTAGCCGGCAGGTGATTTTGGCGTGTCTGGAATGTGGTTCCGGCTAGTTGAGCAGGTGGATCAGGCGTGCTCGCCAGTGGGTTCAGGCGGGTCTGGCAGGTGGTTTCGGTCTGTTCGGGGAGTGGTTCCGGCATCTCAGGCACATGGTTCTGGCACGTCTGAGAGATGGTTCCAGCATGCCCGGCAGGTGATTCCGGAGTGTCCGGCATGTGGTTCTGGCGCCTCTGAGAGGTGGTTCCGGCATGCCCGGCAGGTGATACCGGAGTCTCCGGCATTTGGTTCTGGCACCTCTGAGAGGTGGTTCCGGAATGCCTGGCATGTGATTCCGCAGTGTCTGCTGAGTGGTTCTGGCGTAGTCGGCAGTTGATTTTGGCGAGTTCACTAGGTGGTTCTAGGGAGTGGATCAGGTGGTTCCGGCATACTCTGCAGGTGGTACCGGCGTGTCCGGAACATGCTTCTGGCAAGTCTGAGAGGTGGTTCCGGCCGGCCCGACAGGTGTTTCCGGAGTGTCCGCCAAGTGGTTCTGGCGTAGCTGAAAGGTGATGTTGGCGTGACCGGCAGGTGGTTCCAGCCAGCCCGGCAGGTGATTCTGGAGTGTCTGCCGAGTGGTTCTGGCGTAGCCGGCAGGTGATTTTGGCGTTTCCAGCGGGTGGTTTTGGCGAGTCGAGCCGGTGGTTCCGGCATGTCCAGCAGGTGGTTCCGGCATGCCCGGCAGGTGATTCCGGAGTGTCCGGCATGTGGTTCTGGCACCTCTGAGAGGTGGTTCCGGCATGCCCGGCAGTTGGTTACGGAGTGTCAGCCGAGAGGTTCTGGAGTAGCCGGCCGGTGATTCTGGCGTATCCAGCATGTGGTCCTGGGGACTGGATGAGGCGGTTCCGGCATACTCGGCAGGTGGTACCGGCGTGTCCAGAAAATGGTTCTGGCAAGTCTGAGAGGTGGTTCCGGCATGCCCGGCAGGTGATTCCGCAGTGTCCGGCATGTGGTTCTGGCACCTCTGAGAGGTGGTTCCGGTATGCCCGGCTGGTGATACCGGAGTGTCTGGCATGTGGTTCTGGCACCTCTGAGAGGTGGTTCCGGAATGCCTGGCATGTGATTCCGGAGTGTCTGCCGAGTGGTTCTGGCGTAGCCGGCAGGTCATTTTGGCGTGTCCAGCAGGTGGTTCCCGCGAGCTCGGCAGGTGGTTCCGGCATGTCCAGAACATGGTTCTGGCAAGTCTGAGAGATGGTTCCGGCATGCCCGGCAGGTGATTCCGGAGTGTCCGGCATGTGGTTCTGGCACCTCTGATAGGTGGTTCCGGCATGCCCGGCAGTTGGTTACGGAGTGTCTGCCGAGTGGTTCTGGAGTAGCCGGCCGGTGATTCTGGCGTATCCAGCATGTGGTCCTGGGGACTGGATGAGGTGGTTCCGGCATACTCGGCAGGTGGTACCGGCGTGTCCAGAACATGGTTCTGGCAAGTCTGAGAGGTGGTTCCGGCATGCCCGGCAGGTGACTCCGGAGTGTCCGGCATGTGGTTCTGGCACCTCTGAGAGGCGGTTCCGGCATGCCCGGCAGGTGGTTCCGGAGTGTCTGCAGAGTGGTTCTGGCGTAGCCGGCAGGTGATTTTGGCGTGTCCAGCAGGCGGTTTTGGCGAGTCGAGCAGGAGGTTCTGGCGTGCTCGGCAGGTGCTTCCGGTGTCATTGGCATGTGGCTCCGGCATGTCTGAGAGGTGGTTCCGCCATGCCCGGCATGTGATTCCGGAGTGTTCGCCAAGTGGTTCTGGCGTAGCCGGCAGGTGATTTTGCATGTCCGACAATGGTTCCGGCGAGTCGAGCCGGTGGTTCCGGCATGTCCGGCAGGTGGTTCCGGCATGCCCGGCAGGTGATTCCGGAGTGTCCGGCATGTGGTTCTGGCACCTCTGAGAGGTGGTTCCGGCATGCCCGGCAGGTGATACCGGAGTGTTCGCCAAGCGGTTCTGGCGTAGCCGGCAGGTGATTTTGAATGTCCGTCAATGGTTATGGCGAGTCGAGCCGGTGGTTCCGGAATGTCCGGCAGGTGGTTCCGGCATGTCCGACAGGTGGTTCCGGCATGTCCAGCACGTGGTTCCAGCATGCCCGGCAGGTGATTCCGGAGTGTCCGGCATGTGGTTCTGGCACCTCTGAGAGGTGGTTCCGGCATGCCCGGCAGTTCGTTACGGAGTGTCTGCCGAGTGGTTCTGGAGTAGCCGGCAGGTGATTCTGGCGTATCCAGCAGGTGGTTCTGGGGACTGGATGAGGTGGTTCTGGCATACTCGGCAGGTGGTACCGGCGTGTCCGGAACATGGTTCTGGCAAGTCTGAGAGGTGGTTCCGGCATGCCCGACAGGTGATTCCGGACTGTTCGCCAAGTGGTTCTGGCGTAGCTGGCAGGTCATTTTGCATGTCCGGCGGTGGTTCCGGCGAGTCGAGCCGGTGGTTCCGGCGTGTCCAGCAGGTGTTTCCGGTCTGTCCGGCAGGTGTTTCTGGCGTGACCGGCACGAGGTTCTGGCACGTCTGAGAGTTCGTTCCGGCATGCCCGACAGGTGATTGCGGAGTGTCCGCCACGTGGTTCTGGCGTACCCGGCTGGTGATTTTCGCGTGTCTGGCAGGTGTTTCTTGCAAGTCGAGCATTTGGCTCAGGCATGCTCAGCAGGTGCTTACGGCGTGTCTGGCACGTGGTTCTGGTGTGTCTGAGAGCTGGTTCTGGCATGTCCGGCAGATGATTCCGGAGTGTCCACCAAGTGGTTGTGGCATACCCGGCAGGTGATTTTAGCGTGTCAGGTAGGTGGTTCCAGCGAGTCGAGTAGGTGGTTCTGGCGTGCTCGGCAGGTGGTTCAGGTGGGTCTGGCAGGTGGTTTCGGTCTGTTCGGGGAGTGGTTCCGGCATCTCAGGCACATGGTTCTGGCACGTCTGATAGGTGGTTCCGGCCGGCCCGACAGGTGTTTCCATGGTGTCCGCCAAGTGGTTCTGGCATAGCTGGCAGGTGATGTTGGCGTGACCGGCAGGTGGTTCCAGCCAGCCCGGCAGGTGATTCCGAAGAGTTCACCAAATGGTTGTGGCGTAGCCGGCAGGTGATTTTGGCGTGTCCAGCAGGTGGTTTTGGCGAGTTGAGCAGGTGGTTCTGGCGTGCTCGGGAGGTGCTTTCGGTGTCATTGACATGTGGTTCCGGCATGTCTGAGAGGTGGTTCCGCCATGCCCGGCAGGTGATTAGGGAGTGTTCGCCAAGTGGTTCTGCCGTAGCCGGCAGGTGATTTTGCATGTCCGGCAATGGTTCCGGCGAGTCGAGCCGGTGGTTCCGGCATGTCCGGCAGGTGGTTCCGGCGAGCTCGGCAGGTGGTACCGGCGTGTCCGGAACATGGTTCTGGCACGTCTGAGAGGTGGTTCCGGCCGGCCCGACAGGTGTTTCCGGAGTGTCCGCCACGTGGTTCCGGCGCAGCTGAAAGGTGATGTTGGCGTGACCGGCAGGTGGTTCCAGCCAGCCCGGCAGGTGATTCCGGAGTGTCTGCCGCGTGCTTCTGGCGTAGCAGGCAGGTGATTTTGGCGTGTCCAGCATGTGGTTCCAGCGAGCTCGGCAGGTGGTACCGGCTTGTCCGGAACACGGTTCTGGCACATCTGAGAGATGGTTACGGCATGCCCGGCAGGTGATACCAGAGTCTCCGGCATTTGGTTCTGGCAACTCTGAGAGGTGATTCCGGAATGCCTGGCATGTGATTCCGGAGTGTCTGCCGAGTGGTTCTGGCGTAGCCGGCAGTTGATTTTGGCGTGTCCACTATGTGGTTCTGGGGAGTGGATCAGCTGGTTCCGGCATACTCGGCAGGTGGTACCGGCGTGTCCAGAACATGGTTCTGGAAAGTCTGAGAGGTGGTTCCGGCACGCCCAACAGGTAATTCCGGAGCGTCCGCCAAGTGTTTCTGATGTACCCGGCAGGTGATTTTGGCATGTCCGACAGGTGTTTCTTGCGAGTCGAGCAGGTGGCTCAGGCATGCTCAGCTGGTGCTTCCGGCGTCTCTGGCACGTGGTTCTGGTGTGTCTGAGAGCTGGTTCTGGCGTGTCCGGCACATGATTCCGGAGTGTCCACCAAGCGGTTCTGATATACCTGGCAGGTGATTTTGGCGTGTCAGGAAGGTGGTTCCGGCTAGTTGAGCAGGTGGATCAGGCGTGCTCGGCAGGGGGTTCAGCCGGGTCTGGCAGGTGGTTTCGGTCTGTTCGGGGAGTGGTTCCGGCATCTCAGGCACATGGTTCTGGCACGTCTGAGAGGTGGTTGCGGCCGGCCCGACAGGTGTTTCCGGAGTGTCCGCCAAGTGGTTCTGGCGTAGCTGAAAGGTGATGTTGGCGTGACCGGCAGGTGGTTCCAGCCAGCCCGGCAGGTGATTCCGGAGTGTCCGGCATGTGGTTCTGGCACCTCTGAGAGGTGATTCCGGCATGCCTGGCAGGTGATACCAGAGTGTCCGTGATTTGGTTCAGGTAACTCTGAGACGTTGTTCCGGAATGCCTGGCATGTGATTCCGGAGTGTCTGCTAAGTGGTTCTGGCGTAGCCGGCAGGTCATTTTGCATGTCCGGCGGTGGTTCTGGCGAGTCGAGCCGGTGGTTCCGTCATATCCAGCAGGTGTTTCCGGTCGGTCCGGCAGGTGGTTCTGGCGTGACCGGCACGAGGTTCTGGCACGTCTGAGAGTTGGTTCCGGCATGCCCGACAGGTGATTCCGGAGTGTCCGCCACGTGGTTCTGGCGTACCCAGCAGGTGATTTTGGCGTGTCTGGCAGGTGTTTCTTGCAAGTCGAGCATTTGGCTCAGGCATGCTCAGCAGGTGCTTCCGGCGTGTCTGGCACGTGGTTCTGGTGTGTCTGAGAGCTGGTTCTGGCATGTCCGGCAGATGATTCCGGAGTGTCCACCAAGTGGTTGTGGCATACCCGGCAGGTGATTTTAGCGTGTCAGGTAGGTGGTTCCAGCGAGTCGAGTAGGTGGTTCCGGCGTGCTCAGCAGGTGGTTCAGGGGGGTCTGGCAGGTGGTTTCGGTCTGTTCGGGGTGTGGTTCCGGCATCTCAGGCACATGGTTCTGGCACGTCTGATAGGTGGTTCCGGCCGGCCCGACAGGTGATTCCATGGTGTCCGCCAAGTGGTTCTGGCATAGCTGGCAGCTGATGTTGGCGTGACCGGCAGGTGGTTCCAGCCAGCCCGGCAGGTGATTCCGAAGTGTTCAACAAATGGTTGTGGCGTAGCCGGAAGGTGATTTTGGCGTGTCCAGCAGGTGGTTTTGGCGAGTCGAGCAGGTGGTTCTGGCGTGCTCGGCAGGTGCTTCCGGTGTCATTGGCATGTGCTTCCGGCATGTCTGAGAGGTGGTTACGGCATGCCCGGCACGTGATACCGGAGTGTTCGCCAAGTGGTTCTGCCGTAGCCGGCAGGTGATTTTGCATGTCCGGCAATGGTTCCGGCGAGTCGAGCTGGTGGTTCCGGAATGTCCGGCAGGTGGTTCCGGCATGTCCGGCAGGTGATTCCGGCATGTACAGCACGTGGTTCCGGCATGCCCGACAGGTGATTCCGGAGTGTTCGCCAAGCGGTTCTGGCGTAGCCGGCAGGTCATTTTGCATGTCCGGCGGTGGTTCCGGCGAGTCGAGCCGGTGGTTCCGTCATATCCAGCAGGTGTTTCCGGTCGGTCCGGCAGGTGGTTCTGGCGTGACCGGCACGAGGTTCTGGCACGTCTGAGAGTTGGTTCCGGCATGCCCGACAGGTGATTCCGGAGTGTCCGCCTCGTGGTTCTGGCGTACCCGCCAGGTGATTTTGGCGTGTCTGGCAGGTGTTTCTTACAAGTCGAGCATTTGGCTCAGGCATGCTCAGCAGGTGCTTCCGGCGTGTCTGGCACGTGGTTCTGGTGTGTCTGAGAGCTGGTTCTGGCATGTCCGGCAGATGATTCCGGAGTGTCCATCAAGTGGTTGTGGCATACCGGGCAGGTGATTTTAGCGTGTCAGGTAGGTGGTTCCAGCGAGGCGAGTAGGTGGTTCCGGCGTGCTCGGCAGGTGGTTCAGGCGGGTCTGGCAGGTGGTTTCGGTCTGTTCGGGGTGTGGTTCCGGCATCTCAGGCACATGGTTCTGGCACGTCTGATAGGTGGTTCCGGCCGGCCCGACAGGTGTTTCCATGGTGTCCGCCAAGTGGTTCTGGCGTAGCTGAAAGGTGATGTTGGCGTGACCGGCAGGTGGTTCCAGCCAGCCCGGCAGGTGATTCCGGAGTGTCTGCCGAGTGGTTCTGGCGTAGCCGGCAGGTGATTTTGGCTTGTCCAGCGGGTAGTTTTGGCGAGTCGAGCAGGTGGTTCTGGCGTGCTCGGCAGGTGCTTCCGGTGTCATTGGCATGTGGTTCCGGCATGTCTGAGAGGTGGTTCCGGCATGCCCGGCAGGTGGTTCCGGAGTGTCTGTCGAGTGGTGCTGGAGCCAGCCCGGCAGGTGATTCCGAAGAGTTCACCAAATGGTAGTGGCGTAGCCGGCAGGTGATTTTGGCATGTCCGACAGGTGTTTCTTGGGAGTCGAGCAGGTGGCTCAGGCATGCTCAGCTGGTGCTTCTGGCGTCTCTGGCACGTGTTTCTGGTGTGTCTGAGAGCTGGTTCTGGCATGTCCGGCAGATGATTCCGGAGTGTCCACCAAGTGGTTCTGGTATACCTGGCAGGTGATTTTGGCGTGTCAGGAAGGTGGTTCCGGCTAGTTGAGCAGGTGGATCAGGCGTGCTCGCCAGGGGGTTCAGGCGGGTCTGGCAGGTGGTTTCGGTCTGTTCGGGGAGTGGTTCCGGCATCTCAGGCACATGGTTCTGGCACGTCTGAGAGGTGGTTGCGGCCCGCCCAACAGGTGTTTCCGGAGTGTCAACAAATGTGTTCTGGCGTAGCTGAAAGGTGATGTTGGCGTGACCGGCTGGTGGTTCCAGCCAGCCCGGCAGGTGATTCCGGAGTGTCTGCCGAGTGGTTCTGGGGTAGCCGGCAGGTGATTTTGGCGTGTCCAGCAGGTGGTTCTGGCGAGCTCGGCAGGTGGTTCCGGCATGTCCGGAACATGTTTCTGGCACGTCTGACAGATGGTTCCGGCATGCTCGGCAGGTGATTCCGGAGTGTCCGGCATGTGGTTCTGGCACCTCTGAGAGGTGGTTCCGGCATGCCCGGCAGGTGGTTCCGGAGTGTCTGCTTAGTGGTTCTGGCGTAGCCGGCAGGTGATTCTGGCGTGTCCAGCAGGTGGTTCTGGGGAGTGGATCAGGTGGTTCCGGCATACTCGGCAGGTGGTACCGGCGTGTCCGGAACATGGTTCTGGCAAGTCTGAGAGGTGGTTCTGGCATGGCCGACAGGTGATTCCGGAGTGTTCGCCAAGTGGTTCTGGCGTAGCCGGAAGGTCATTTGGCATGTCCGGCAGTGGTTCCGGCGAGTCGAGCCGGTGTTTCCGGCGTGTCCAGCAGGTGTTTCCGGTCTGTCCGGCAGGTGTTTCTGGCGTGTCCGGCACGAGGTTCTGGCACGTCTGAGAGGTGGTTCCGGCATGCCCGTCAGGTGGTTCCGGAGTGTCTGCCGAGTGGTTCTGGAGTAGCCGGCAGGTGATTCTGGCGTGTCCAGCAGGTGGTTCTGGGGAGTGGATCATGTGGTTCCGGCATATTCGGCAGGTGGTACCGGCGTGTCCGGAACATGGTTTTGGCAAGTCTGAGAGGCGGTTCCGGCATGCCCGACAGGTGATTCCGAAGTGTTCGCCAAGTGGTTCTGGCGTCGCCGGCAGGTCATTTTGCATGTCCGGCGGTGGTTCCGGCGAGTCGAGCCGGAGGTTCCGGCGTGTCCGGCAGGTGGTTCTGGCGTGACCGGCACGAGGTTCTGGCACGTCTGAGAGTTGGTTCCGGCATGCCCGCCAGGTGATTCCGGAGTGTCCGCCACGTGGTTCTGGCGTACCCAGCAGGTGATTTTGGCGTGTCTGGCAGGTGTTTCTTGCAAGTCGAGCATTTGGCTCAGGCATGCTCAGCAGGTGCTTCCGGCGTGTCTGGCACGTGGTTCTGGTGTGTCTGAGAGCTGGTTCTGGCATGTCCGGCAGATGATTCCGGAGTGTCCACCAAGTGGTTGTGGCATACCCGGCAGGTGATTTTAGCGTGTCAGGTAGGTGGTTCCAGCGAGTCGAGTAGGTGGTTCCGGCGTGCTCAGCAGGTGGTTCAGGGGGGTCTGGCAGGTGGTTTCGGTCTGTTCGGGGTGTGGTTCCGGCATCTCAGGCACATGGTTCTGGCACGTCTGATAGGTGGTTCCGGCCGGCCCGACAGGTGATTCCATGGTGTCCGCCAAGTGGTTCTGGCATAGCTGGCAGCTGATGTTGGCGTGACCGGCAGGTGGTTCCAGCCAGCCCAGCAGGTGATTCCGAAGTGTTCAACAAATGGTTGTGGCGTAGCCGGAAGGTGATTTTGGCGTGTCCAGCAGGTGGTTTTGGCGAGTCGAGCAGGTGGTTCTGGCGTGCTCGGCAGGTGCTTCCGGTGTCATTGGCATGTGCTTCCGGCATGTCTGAGAGGTGGTTACGGCATGCCCGGCACGTGATACCGGAGTGTTCGCCAAGTGGTTCTGCCGTAGCCGGCAGGTGATTTTGCATGTCCGGCAATGGTTCCGGCGAGTCGAGCTGGTGGTTCCGGAATGTCCGGCAGGTGGTTCCGGCATGTCCGGCAGGTGATTCCGGCATGTACAGCACGTGGTTCCGGCATGCCCGACAGGTGATTCCGGAGTGTTCGCCAAGCGGTTCTGGCGTAGCCGGCAGGTCATTTTGCATGTCCGGCGGTGGTTCCGGCGAGTCGAGCCGGTGGTTCCGTCATATCCAGCAGGTGTTTCCGGTCGGTCCGGCAGGTGGTTCTGGCGTGACCGGCACGAGGTTCTGGCACGTCTGAGAGTTGGTTCCGGCATGCCCGACAGGTGATTCCGGAGTGTCCGCCTCGTGGTTCTGGCGTACCCGCCAGGTGATTTTGGCGTGTCTGGCAGGTGTTTCTTACAAGTCGAGCATTTGGCTCAGGCATGCTCAGCAGGTGCTTCCGGCGTGTCTGGCACGTGGTTCTGGTGTGTCTGAGAGCTGGTTCTGGCATGTCCGGCAGATGATTCCGGAGTGTCCATCAAGTGGTTGTGGCATACCGGGCAGGTGATTTTAGCGTGTCAGGTAGGTGGTTCCAGCGAGGCGAGTAGGTGGTTCCGGCGTGCTCGGCAGGTGGTTCAGGCGGGTCTGGCAGGTGGTTTCGGTCTGTTCGGGGTGTGGTTCCGGCATCTCAGGCACATGGTTCTGGCACGTCTGATAGGTGGTTCCGGCCGGCCCGACAGGTGTTTCCATGGTGTCCGCCAAGTGGTTCTGGCGTAGCTGAAAGGTGATGTTGGCGTGACCGGCAGGTGGTTCCAGCCAGCCCGGCAGGTGATTCCGGAGTGTCTGCCGAGTGGTTCTGTCGTAGCCGGCAGGTGATTTTGGCTTGTCCAGCGGGTAGTTTTGGCGAGTCGAGCAGGTGGTTCTGGCGTGCTCGGCAGGTGCTTCCGGTGTCATTGGCATGTGGTTCCGGCATGTCTGAGAGGTGGTTCCGGCATGCCCGGCAGGTGGTTCCGGAGTGTCTGTCGAGTGGTTCTGGAGCCAGCCCGGCAGGTGATTCCGAAGAGTTCACCAAATGGTAGTGGCGTAGCCGGCAGGTGATTTTGGCATGTCTGACAGGTGTTTCTTGGGAGTCGAGCAGGTGGCTCAGGCATGCTCAGCTGGTGCTTCTGGCGTCTCTGGCACGTGTTTCTGGTGTGTCTGAGAGCTGGTTCTGGCATGTCCGGCAGATGATTCCGGAGTGTCCACCAAGTGGTTCTGGTATACCTGGCAGGTGATTTTGGCGTGTCAGGAAGGTGGTTCCGGCTAGTTGAGCAGGTGGATCAGGCGTGCTCGCCAGGGGGTTCAGGCGGGTCTGGCAGGTGGTTTCGGTCTGTTCGGGGAGTGGTTCCGGCATCTCAGGCACATGGTTCTGGCACGTCTGAGAGGTGGTTGCGGCCCGCCCAACAGGTGTTTCCGGAGTGTCAACAAATGTGTTCTGGCGTAGCTGAAAGGTGATGTTGGCGTGACCGGCTGGTGGTTCCAGCCAGCCCGGCAGGTGATTCCGGAGTGTCTGCCGAGTGGTTCTGGGGTAGCCGGCAGGTGATTTTGGCGTGTCCAGCAGGTGGTTCCGGCGAGCTCGGCAGGTGGTTCCGGCATGTCCGGAACATGTTTCTGGCACGTCTGACAGATGGTTCCGGCATGCTCGGCAGGTGATTCCGGAGTGTCCGGCATGTGGTTCTGGCACCTCTGAGAGGTGTTTCCGGCATGCCCGGCAGGTGGTTCCGGAGTGTCTGCTTAGTGGTTCTTGCGTAGCCGGCAGGTGATTCTGGCGTGTCCAGCAGGTGGTTCTGGGGAGTGGATCATGTGGTTCCGGCATACTCGGCAGGTGGTACCGGCGTGTCCGGAACATGGTTCTGGCAAGTCTGAGAGGTGGTTCTGGCATGGCCGACAGGTGATTCCGGAGTGTTCGCCAAGTGGTTCTGGCGTAGCCGGAAGGTCATTTGGCATGTCCGGCAGTGGTTCCGGCGAGTCGAGCCGGTGTTTCCGGCGTGTCCAGCAGGTGTTTCCGGTCTGTCCGGCAGGTGTTTCTGGCGTGTCCGGCACGAGGTTCTGGCACGTCTGAGAGGTGGTTCCGGCATGCCCGTCAGGTGGTTCCGGAGTGTCTGCCGAGTGGTTCTGGAGTAGCCAGCAGGTGATTCTGGCGTGTCCAGCAGGTGGTTCTGGGGAGTGGATCATGTGGTTCCGGCATATTCGGCAGGTGGTACCGGCGTGTCCGGAACATGGTTTTGGCAAGTCTGAGAGGCGGTTCCGGCATGCCCGACAGGTGATTCCGAAGTGTTCGCCAAGTGGTTCTGGCGTCGCCGGCAGGTCATTTTGCATGTCCGGCGGTGGTTCCGGCGAGTCGAGCCGGAGGTTCCGGCGTGTCCGGCAGGTGGTTCTGGCGTGACCGGCACGAGGTTCTGGCACGTCTGAGAGTTGGTTCCGGCATGCCCGCCAGGTGATTCCGGAGTGTCCGCCACGTGGTTCTGGCGTACCCAGCAGGTGATTTTGGCGTGTCTGGCAGGTGTTTCTTGCAAGTCGAGCATTTGGCTCAGGCATGCTCAGCAGGTGCTTCCGGCGTGTCTGGCACGTGGTTCTGGTGTGTCTGAGAGCTGGTTCTGGCATGTCCGGCAGATGATTCCGGAGTGTCCACCAAGTGGTTGTGGCATACCCGGCAGGTGATTTTAGCGTGTCAGGTAGGTGGTTCCAGCGAGTCGAGTAGGTGGTTCCGGTGTGCTCAGCAGGTGGTTCAGGGGGGTCTGGCAGGTGGTTTCGGTCTGTTCGGGGTGTGGTTCCGGCATCTCAGGCACATGGTTCTGGCACGTCTGATAGGTGGTTCCGGCCGGCCCGACAGGTGATTCCATGGTGTCCGCCAAGTGGTTCTGGCATAGCTGGCAGCTGATGTTGGCGTGACCGGCAGGTGGTTCCAGCCAGCCCAGCAGGTGATTCCGAAGTGTTCAACAAATGGTTGTGGCGTAGCCGGAAGGTGATTTTGGCGTGTCCAGCAGGAGGTTTTGGCGAGTCGAGCAGGTGGTTCTGGCGTGCTCGGCAGGTGCTTCCGGTGTCATTGGCATGTGCTTCCGGCATGTCTGAGAGGTGGTTACGGCATGCCCGGCACGTGATACCGGAGTGTTCGCCAAGTGGTTCTGCCGTAGCCGGCAGGTGATTTTGCATGTCCGGCAATGGTTCCGGCGAGTCGAGCTGGTGGTTCCGGAATGTCCGGCAGGTGGTTCCGGCATGTACAGCACGTGGTTCCGGCATGCCCGACAGGTGATTCCGGAGTGTTCGCCAAGCGGTTCTGGCGTAGCCGGCAGGTCATTTTGCATGTCCGGCGGTGGTTCCGGCGAGTCGAGCCGGTGGTTCCGTCATATCCAGCAGGTGTTTCCTGTCGGTCCGGCAGGTGGTTCTGGCGTGACCGGCACGAGGTTCTGGCACGTCTGAGAGTTGGTTCCGGCATGCCCGACAGGTGATTCCGGAGTGTCCGCCTCGTGGTTCTGGCGTACCCGCCAGGTGATTTTGGCGTGTCTGGCAGGTGTTTCTTACAAGTCGAGCATTTGGCTCAGGCATGCTCAGCAGGTGCTTCCGGCGTGTCTGGCACGTGGTTCTGGTGTGTCTGAGAGCTGGTTCTGGCATGTCCGGCAGATGATTCCGGAGTGTCCATCAAGTGGTTGTGGCATACCGGGCAGGTGATTTTAGCGTGTCAGGTAGGTGGTTCCAGCGAGGCGAGTAGGTGGTTCCGGCGTGCTCGGCAGGTGGTTCAGGCGGGTCTGGCAGGTGGTTTCGGTCTGTTCGGGGTGTGGTTCCGGCATCTCAGGCACATGGTTCTGGCACGTCTGATAGGTGGTTCCGGCCGGCCCGACAGGTGTTTCCATGGTGTCCGCCAAGTGGTTCTGGCGTAGCTGAAAGGTGATGTTGGCGTGACCGGCAGGTGGTTCCAGCCAGCCCGGCAGGTGATTCCGGAGTGTCTGCCGAGTGGTTCTGGCGTAGCCGGCAGGTGATTTTGGCTTGTCCAGCGGGTAGTTTTGGCGAGTCAAGCAGGTGGTTCTGTTGTGCTCGGCAGGTGCTTCCGGTGTCATTGGCATGTGGTTCCGGCATATCTGAGAGGTGGTTTCGCCATGCCCGGCAGTTGGTTACGGAATGTCTGCCGAGTGGTTCTGGAGTAGCCGGCAGGTGATTCTGGCGTATCCAGCAGGTGGTTCTGAGGAGTGGATCAAGTGGTTCCGGCATACTCGGCAGGTGGTACTGGCGTGTCCGGAACATGGTTCTGGCAAGTCTGAGAGGTGGTTCCGGCATGCCCGACAGGTGATTCCGGACTGTTCGCCAAGTGGTTCTGGCGTAGCCTGCAGGTCATTTTGCATGTCCGGCGGTGGTTCCGGCGAGTCGAGCCGGTTGTTGCGGCGTATCCAGCAGGTGATTCCTGTCTGTCCGGCAGGTGGTTCTGGCGTGACCGGCACGAGGTTCTGGCACGTCTGAGAGTTGGTTCCGGCATGCCCGACAGGTGATTCCGGAGTGTCCGCCACGTGGTTCTGGCGTACCCGGCAGGTGATTTTGGCGTGTCTGGCAGGTGTTTCTTGCAAGTCGAGCATTTGGCTCAGGCATGCTCAGCAGGTGATTCGGGCGTGTCTGGCACGTGCTTCTGGTGTGTCTTAGAGCTGGTTCTGGCATGTCCGGCAGATGATTCCGGAGTGTCCAAAAAGTGGTTGTGGCATACCGGGCAGGTGATTTTAGCGTGTCAGGTAGGTGGTTCCAGCGAGTCGAGTAGGTGGTTCCGGCGTGCTCGGCAGGTGGTTCAGGCGGGTCTGGCAGGTGGTTTCGGTCTGTTCGGGGTGTGGTTCCGGCATCTCAGGCACATGGTTCTGGCACGTCTGAGAGGTGGTTGCGGCCGGCCCGACAGGTGTTTCCATGGTGTCCGCCAAGTGGTTCTGGCGTAGGTGAAAGTTGATGTTGGCGTGACCGGCAGGTGGTTCCACCCAGCCCGGCAGGTGATTCCGGAGTGTCTGCCGAGTGGTTCTAGCGTAGCCGGCAGGTGATTTTGGCTTGTCCAGCAGGTAGTTTTGGCGAGTCGAGCAGGTGGTTCTGGCGTGCTCGGCAGGTGCTTCCGGTGTCATTGGCATGTGGTTCCGGCATGTCAGAGAGGTGATTCCGCCATGCCCGGCAGATGATTCCGGAGGGTTCGCCAGGTTGTTCTGGCGTAGTCGACAGGTGATTTTGCATGTCTGGCAATGGTTCCGGCGAGTCGAGCCGATGGTTCCGGCATGTCCGGCAGGTGGTTCCGGCTTGCCCGGCAGGTGATTCCGGAGTCTTCGGCATGTGGTTCTGGCACCTCTGAGAGGTGGTTCCGGCATGCCCGGCAGGTGATACCGGAGTGTCCAGAATTTGGTTCTGGCACCTGTGTGAGGTGGTTCCGGAATGCCCGGCACGTGATTCCGGAATGTCTGCCGAGTGGTTCTGGCGTAGCCGGCAGGTTATTTTGGCGTGTCCAGCAGGTGGTTCCGGCGAGCTCGGCAGGTGGTTCCGGCATTTCCGGAACATGGTTCTGGCACGTCTGAGAGATGGTTCCGGCATGCCCGGCAGGTGATTCCGGAGTGTCCGGCATGTGGTTCTGGCACCTCTTAGAGGTGGTTCCGGCATGCCCGGCAGTTGGTTACGGAGTGTCTGCCGAGTGCTTCTGGTGTAGCCGGCAGGTGATTCTGGCTTATCGAGCAGGTGGTTCTGGGGAGTGGATCAAGTGGTTCCGGCATACTCGGCAGGTGGTACCGGCGTGTCCGGAACATGGTTCTGGCAAGTCTGAAATGTGGTTCCGGCATGCCCGACAGGTGATTCCGGAGTGTTCGCCAAGTGGTTCTGGCGTAGACGACAGGTCATTTTGCATGTCCGGTGGTGGTTCCGGCGAGTTGAGCCGGTGGTTCCGGCGTTTCCAACAGGTCGTTCCGGTCTGTCCGGCTGGTGATTCCGGAGTGTCAGGCATGTGGTTCTGGCACCTCTGAGAGGTGGTTCCGGCATGCCCGGCAGGTGATACCGGAGTGTCCGGCATTTGGTTCTGGCACCTCTGAGAGGTGGTTCCGGAATGCCTGGCATGTGATTCCGGAGTGTCTGCCGAGTGGTTCTGGCGTAGCCGGCAGGTGATTTTGGCGTGTCCAGCAGGTGGTTTTGGCGAGTCGAGCAGGTGGTTCTGGCGTCCTCGGCAGGTGCTTCCGGTGTCATTGTAATGTGGTTCCGGCATGTCTGAGAGGTGGTTCCGCCATGCCCGGCAGGTGATTCCGGAGTGTTCGCCAAGTGGTTCTGGCGTAGCCGGCAGGTGATTTTGCATGTCCGGCAATGGTTCCGGCGAGTCGAGCCGGTGGTTCCGGCATGTCCGGCAGGTGATTCCGGCATGTCCAGCAGGTGGTGCTGGGGAGTGGATCAGGTGGTTCCGGCATGCCCGGCTGGTGATACCGGAGTGTCTGGCATGTGGTTCTGGCACCTCTGAGAGGTGGTTCCGGAATGCCTGGCATGTGATTCCGGAGTGTCTGCCGAGTGGTTCTGGCGTAGCCGGCAGGTGATTTTGGCGTGTCCAGCAGGTGGTTCCCGCGAGCTCGGCAGGTGGTTCCGGCATGTCCAGAACATGGTTCTGGCAAGTCTGAGAGATGGTTCCGGCATGCCCGGCAGGTGATTCCGGAGTGTCCGGCATGTGGTTCTGGCACCTCTGATAGGTGGTTCCGGCATGCCCGGCAGTTGGTTACGGAGTGTCTGCCGAGTGGTTCTGGAGTAGCCGGCCGGTGATTCTGGCGTATCCAGCATGTGGTCCTGGGGACTGGATGAGGTGGTTCCGGCATACTCGGCAGGTGGTACCGGCGTGTCCAGAACATGGTTCTGGCAAGTCTGAGAGGTGGTTCCGGCATGCCCGGCAGGTGACTCCGGAGTGTCCGGCATGTGGTTCTGGCACCTCTGAGAGGCGGTTCCGGCATGCCCGGCAGGTGGTTCCGGAGTGTCTGCAGAGTGGTTCTGGCGTAGCCGGCAGGTGATTTTGGCGTGTCCAGCAGGCGGTTTTGGCGAGTCGAGCAGGAGGTTCTGGCGTGCTCGGCAGGTGCTTCCGGTGTCATTGGCATGTGGCTCCGGCATGTCTGAGAGGTGGTTCCGCCATGCCCGGCATGTGATTCCGGAGTGTTTGCCAAGTGGTTCTGGCGTAGCCGGCAGGTGATTTTGCATGTCCGACAATGGTTCCGGCGAGTCGAGCCGGTGGTTCCGGCATGTCCGGCAGGTGGTTCCGGCATGTCCGGCAGGTGATTCCGGCATGTACAGCACGTGGTTCCGGCATGCCCGACAGGTGATTCCGGAGTGTTCGCCAAGCGGTTCTGGCGTAGCCGGCAGGTCATTTTGCATGTCCGGCGGTGGTTCCGGCGAGTCGAGCCGGTGGTTCCGTCATATCCAGCAGGTGTTTCCGGTCGGTCCGGCAGGTGGTTCTGGCGTGACCGGCACGAGGTTCTGGCACGTCTGAGAGTTGGTTCCGGCATGCCCGACAGGTGATTCCGGAGTGTCCGCCTCGTGGTTCTGGCGTACCCGCCAGGTGATTTTGGCGTGTCTGGCAGGTGTTTCTTACAAGTCGAGCATTTGGCTCAGGCATGCTCAGCAGGTGCTTCCGGCGTGTCTGGCACGTGGTTCTGGTGTGTCTGAGAGCTGGTTCTGGCATGTCCGGCAGATGATTCCGGAGTGTCCATCAAGTGGTTGTGGCATACCGGGCAGGTGATTTTAGCGTGTCAGGTAGGTGGTTCCAGCGAGGCGAGTAGGTGGTTCCGGCGTGCTCGGCAGGTGGTTCAGGCGGGTCTGGCAGGTGGTTTCGGTCTGTTCGGGGTGTGGTTCCGGCATCTCAGGCACATGGTTCTGGCACGTCTGATAGGTGGTTCCGGCCGGCCCGACAGGTGTTTCCATGGTGTCCGCCAAGTGGTTCTGGCGTAGCTGAAAGGTGATGTTGGCGTGACCGGCAGGTGGTTCCAGCCAGCCCGGCAGGTGATTCCGGAGTGTCTGCCGAGTGGTTCTGGCGTAGCCGGCAGGTGATTTTGGCTTGTCCAGCGGGTAGTTTTGGCGAGTCGAGCAGGTGGTTCTGGCGTGCTCGGCAGGTGCTTCCGGTGTCATTGGCATGTGGTTCCGGCATGTCTGAGAGGTGGTTCCGGCATGCCCGGCAGGTGGTTCCGGAGTGTCTGTCGAGTGGTTCTGGAGCCAGCCCGGCAGGTGATTCCGAAGAGTTCACCAAATGGTAGTGGCGTAGCCGGCAGGTGATTTTGGCATGTCCGACAGGTGTTTCTTGGGAGTCGAGCAGGTGGCTCAGGCATGCTCAGCTGGTGCTTCTGGCGTCTCTGGCACGTGTTTCTGGTGTGTCTGAGAGCTGGTTCTGGCATGTCCGGCAGATGATTCCGGAGTGTCCACCAAGTGGTTCTGGTATACCTGGCAGGTGATTTTGGCGTGTCAGGAAGGTGGTTCCGGCTAGTTGAGCAGGTGGATCAGGCGTGCTCGCCAGGGGGTTCAGGCGGGTCTGGCAGGTGGTTTCGGTCTGTTCGGGGAGTGGTTCCGGCATCTCAGGCACATGGTTCTGGCACGTCTGAGAGGTGGTTGCGGCCCGCCCAACAGGTGTTTCCGGAGTGTCAACAAATGTGTTCTGGCGTAGCTGAAAGGTGATGTTGGCGTGACCGGCTGGTGGTTCCAGCCAGCCCGGCAGGTGATTCCGGAGTGTCTGCCGAGTGGTTCTGGGGTAGCCGGCAGGTGATTTTGGCGTGTCCAGCAGGTGGTTCCGGCGAGCTCGGCAGGTGGTTCCGGCATGTCCGGAACATGTTTCTGGCACGTCTGACAGATGGTTCCGGCATGCTCGGCAGGTGATTCCGGAGTGTCCGGCATGTGGTTCTGGCACCTCTGAGAGGTGTTTCCGGCATGCCCGGCAGGTGGTTCCGGAGTGTCTGCTTAGTGGTTCTTGCGTAGCCGGCAGGTGATTCTGGCGTGTCCAGCAGGTGGTTCTGGGGAGTGGATCATGTGGTTCCGGCATACTCGGCAGGTGGTACCGGCGTGTCCGGAACATGGTTCTGGCAAGTCTGAGAGGTGGTTCTGGCATGGCCGACAGGTGATTCCGGAGTGTTCGCCAAGTGGTTCTGGCGTAGCCGGAAGGTCATTTGGCATGTCCGGCAGTGGTTCCGGCGAGTCGAGCCGGTGTTTCCGGCGTGTCCAGCAGGTGTTTCCGGTCTGTCCGGCAGGTGTTTCTGGCGTGTCCGGCACGAGGTTCTGGCACGTCTGAGAGGTGGTTCCGGCATGCCCGTCAGGTGGTTCCGGAGTGTCTGCCGAGTGGTTCTGGAGTAGCCAGCAGGTGATTCTGGCGTGTCCAGCAGGTGGTTCTGGGGAGTGGATCATGTGGTTCCGGCATATTCGGCAGGTGGTACCGGCGTGTCCGGAACATGGTTTTGGCAAGTCTGAGAGGCGGTTCCGGCATGCCCGACAGGTGATTCCGAAGTGTTCGCCAAGTGGTTCTGGCGTCGCCGGCAGGTCATTTTGCATGTCCGGCGGTGGTTCCGGCGAGTCGAGCCGGAGGTTCCGGCGTGTCCGGCAGGTGGTTCTGGCGTGACCGGCACGAGGTTCTGGCACGTCTGAGAGTTGGTTCCGGCATGCCCGCCAGGTGATTCCGGAGTGTCCGCCACGTGGTTCTGGCGTACCCAGCAGGTGATTTTGGCGTGTCTGGCAGGTGTTTCTTGCAAGTCGAGCATTTGGCTCAGGCATGCTCAGCAGGTGCTTCCGGCGTGTCTGGCACGTGGTTCTGGTGTGTCTGAGAGCTGGTTCTGGCATGTCCGGCAGATGATTCCGGAGTGTCCACCAAGTGGTTGTGGCATACCCGGCAGGTGATTTTAGCGTGTCAGGTAGGTGGTTCCAGCGAGTCGAGTAGGTGGTTCCGGCGTGCTCAGCAGGTGGTTCAGGGGGGTCTGGCAGGTGGTTTCGGTCTGTTCGGGGTGTGGTTCCGGCATCTCAGGCACATGGTTCTGGCACGTCTGATAGGTGGTTCCGGCCGGCCCGACAGGTGATTCCATGGTGTCCGCCAAGTGGTTCTGGCATAGCTGGCAGCTGATGTTGGCGTGACCGGCAGGTGGTTCCAGCCAGCCCGGCAGGTGATTCCGAAGTGTTCAACAAATGGTTGTGGCGTAGCCGGAAGGTGATTTTGGCGTGTCCAGCAGGAGGTTTTGGCGAGTCGAGCAGGTGGTTCTGGCGTGCTCGGCAGGTGCTTCCGGTGTCATTGGCATGTGCTTCCGGCATGTCTGAGAGGTGGTTACGGCATGCCCGGCACGTGATACCGGAGTGTTCGCCAAGTGGTTCTGCCGTAGCCGGCAGGTGATTTTGCATGTCCGGCAATGGTTCCGGCGAGTCGAGCTGGTGGTTCCGGAATGTCCGGCAGGTGGTTCCGGCATGTACAGCACGTGGTTCCGGCATGCCCGACAGGTGATTCCGGACTGTTCGCCAAGTGGTTCTGGCGTAGCCTGCAGGTCATTTTGCATGTCCGGCGGTGGTTCCGGCGAGTCGAGCCGGTTGTTGCGGCGTATCCAGCAGGTGATTCCTGTCTGTCCGGCAGGTGGTTCTGGCGTGACCGGCACGAGGTTCTGGCACGTCTGAGAGTTGGTTCCGGCATGCCCGACAGGTGATTCCGGAGTGTCCGCCACGTGGTTCTGGCGTACCCGGCAGGTGATTTTGGCGTGTCTGGCAGGTGTTTCTTGCAAGTCGAGCATTTGGCTCAGGCATGCTCAGCAGGTGATTCGGGCGTGTCTGGCACGTGCTTCTGGTGTGTCTTAGAGCTGGTTCTGGCATGTCCGGCAGATGATTCCGGAGTGTCCAAAAAGTGGTTGTGGCATACCGGGCAGGTGATTTTAGCGTGTCAGGTAGGTGGTTCCAGCGAGTCGAGTAGGTGGTTCCGGCGTGCTCGGCAGGTGGTTCAGGCGGGTCTGGCAGGTGGTTTCGGTCTGTTCGGGGTGTGGTTCCGGCATCTCAGGCACATGGTTCTGGCACGTCTGAGAGGTGGTTGCGGCCGGCCCGACAGGTGTTTCCATGGTGTCCGCCAAGTGGTTCTGGCGTAGGTGAAAGTTGATGTTGGCGTGACCGGCAGGTGGTTCCACCCAGCCCGGCAGGTGATTCCGGAGTGTCTGCCGAGTGGTTCTAGCGTAGCCGGCAGGTGATTTTGGCTTGTCCAGCAGGTAGTTTTGGCGAGTCGAGCAGGTGGTTCTGGCGTGCTCGGCAGGTGCTTCCGGTGTCATTGGCATGTGGTTCCGGCATGTCAGAGAGGTGATTCCGCCATGCCCGGCAGATGATTCCGGAGGGTTCGCCAGGTTGTTCTGGCGTAGTCGACAGGTGATTTTGCATGTCTGGCAATGGTTCCGGCGAGTCGAGCCGATGGTTCCGGCATGTCCGGCAGGTGGTTCCGGCTTGCCCGGCAGGTGATTCCGGAGTCTTCGGCATGTGGTTCTGGCACCTCTGAGAGGTGGTTCCGGCATGCCCGGCAGGTGATACCGGAGTGTCCAGAATTTGGTTCTGGCACCTGTGTGAGGTGGTTCCGGAATGCCCGGCATGTGATTCCGGAATGTCTGCCGAGTGGTTCTGGCGTAGCCGGCAGGTTATTTTGGCGTGTCCAGCAGGTGGTTCCGGCGAGCTCGGCAGGTGGTTCCGGCATTTCCGGAACATGGTTCTGGCACGTCTGAGAGATGGTTCCGGCATGCCCGGCAGGTGATTCCGGAGTGTCCGGCATGTGGTTCTGGCACCTCTTAGAGGTGGTTCCGGCATGCCCGGCAGTTGGTTACGGAGTGTCTGCCGAGTGCTTCTGGTGTAGCCGGCAGGTGATTCTGGCTTATCGAGCAGGTGGTTC
>NW_027227873.1:0-42738 GCF_037783145.1 Equus przewalskii | reverse complement strand
TGTAGCGGGCTGGTGGTTTTGGCATGTCCGGCAGGTGGTTCAGGCGAGTTGAGCAGGTGGTTGCGACGTGCTCGGCAGGTGCTTCCGGCGTCTCCGGGACGTGTTTCTGGCACATCTGACTGGTGGTTCCGGCATGCCCCAAAATTCGAGGCCGGTCTGTCCGGTAGGTGGTTCCGGCGTGCACGGCACGTGGTTCTGGTACGTGTCAGAGGTGGTTGCGTATGCCCAACAGGTGATTCCGGACTGTCCGCCACGTGCTTCTGGCACGTCTGAGAGGTGGTTCCAACATGCCCGGCAGGTCATTTCGGAGAGTCGTCCAAGTGGTCTCTGCGTAGCCCGCAGGTGATTTGGCGTGTCGACAGGGGGTTCCGCCGTGCTCGGCAGGTGGCTTCAGGCATGGCCGTCACGTGGTTCCAGTCTGTCCAGGACGTGTCTCCCAGCTTCTCCGGCAGGTGGTTCTGGTACGCTCTGAGAGGTCGGTCCCCGCCATGGCTGGCAGGTGATCCCGCACTGCCCCCAGGTGGTTCTGGCATAGCCAGCAGTTCATATTGGCCTGTCCGGCAGGTGGTTCCAGCGAGTCGACAGGTGGCTCCGGCGTTCTTGGCAGGTGGTTCCGGTCTGTCGGGTAGGTGTTTCCGGCGTGTTGGCACGTGCTTCCGGCACGTCTGAGAGGTGGTTCGGGCATGCGCGGCAGGTGATTCTGAGTGTCCGCCAGGTGGTTCTGGCATACCCGGCAGGTGATTTTGGCGTGTCCGGCAGGTGTTGCTGGCGGGAGTTCAGCAGCTTCGGCTCTCCGCATGTCCGGCAGTTGCTCCGTCGGGTCCGGCACGTGGCTCTGGTGTGCTGAGAGCTGGTTCTTGGCATGTGCGGCAGATGGTCTCGGAAGTGCTCGCTAAGTGGCTTTGGCAGACCCCTTGGGTGGTGATTTGGGCATGTCAGGTAGGTGGTCTCGGCGAGTCGAGCAGGCTGGCCGGCGTGCCGGCAGGTTGTTCAGACGGGCTTGGGCAGGTGTCTGCTGTCGGGGTGCTGGTTCTAGCACCTCATGTAGATGGCCCGTGCACGCCCCCAGATGTGGTTCGGCGGCTTCTACAGGTAGGTTTTCACACTGTCCGCCAAGTGGTACTGGGCGTAGTTGGCAGGTGATTTTGGCATGACCGGCAGGTGTTTCTGGCGAGTCGAGCAGGTGGCTCCGGCAGGCTCGGCAGGTGCTTCCGGCGTCTCCGGCACTTGGTTCTGGTGTGTCTGAGAGCTGGTTCCGGCATGTCCGGCAGATGATTCCGGAGTGTCCGTCAAGTGGTTCTGGCATACCCAGCAGGTGATTTTGGCGTGTCAGGGAGGTGGTACCGGTGAGTCGAGCAGGTGGTTCCGGCGTGCTCAGCAGGTGGTTCTGGCGGTTCTGGCAGGTGGTATCCGTCTGTTCGGGGTGTGGTTCCAGCATCTCATGAACACGTTTCTGGCACGTCTGAGATGTGGTTCCAGCCGGCCCGACAGGTGTTTCCGCAGTGTCCGCCAAGCGGTTCTGGCGTAGTTGGCAGGTGATTTTGGCATGACCGGCAGGTGGTTCCAGCAAGCCTGGCAGGTGATTCCAAAGTGTTCACCAACTGGTTGTGGCGGAGCCGGCAGGTGATTTTTGCGTGATCGGCAGGTGGTTCTGGCGAGTCGAGCAGGTGGTTCCGGCGAGCTCGGGTGGTGCTTCCGGGGTCATTGGCACGTGGTTCTGGCATATCTGAGAGGTGGTTCCGGCATGCCCGGCAGGTGATTCCGGAGTGTTCGCCAAGTGTTTCCGGCGTAGCCGGCAGGCGATTTTGCATGTCCATTTTCGTTCCGGCGGGTCGAGCCGGTGGTTCCGGCGTGTCCGGCAGGTGGTTCCGGTCTGTCCGGCAGGTGGTTCTGTGGTGTCCGGCACGAGGTTCAGTCTGAGAGGCGTGTGCCGGCATGCCCCTCACGTGATTCCGGCTTGTCCCCGAAGTGGTGCTGGTGTAGCGGGCAGGTGATTTTGGCGTGTCCGGCAGGTGGTTCAGGCGAGTTGAGCAGGTGGTTGCGACGTGCTCGGCAGGTGCTTCCGGCGTCTCTGGCACGTGTTTCTGGCACATCTGACTGGTGGTTCCGGCATGCCCAAAAGTTGATTCCGGTCTGTCCGCTAGGTGGTTCCGGCGTGCACTGCACGTGGTTCTGGTACGTGTCAGAAGTGGATGCGTATGCCCAACAGGTGATTCCGGACTGTCTGCCACGTGCTTCTTGCTCGTCTGAGAGGTGGTTCCAACATGCCCGGCAGGTCATTTCGGAGAGTCGTCCACGTGGTTCTGGCGTAGCCCACAGGTGATTTTGGCGTGTCCGGCAGGTGGTTCCGCCGTGCTCGGCAGGTGGTTCAGGCATGGCAGTCATGTGGTTCCAGTCTGTCCAGGACGTGTTTCCAGCTTCTCCGGCAGGTGGTTCTGGTACGTCTGAGAGGTGGTTCCGCCATGGCTGGCAGGTGATCCCAGACCGTCCCCCAGGTGGTTCTGGCATAGCCAGCAGTTGATATTGGCCTGTCCGGCAGGTGGCTCCAGCGAGTCGAACAGGTGGCTCCGGCGTTCTTGGCAGGTGGTTCCGGTCTGTCCGGTAGGTGTTTCTGGCGTGTCTGGCACGTGCTTCCGGCACGTCTGAGAGGTGGTTCCGGAGTGTGCGGCAGGTGATTCCGTAGTGTCCGCCAGGTGGTTCTGGCATACCCGGCAGGTGATTTTGGCGTGCCCGGCAGGTGTTTCTGGCGAGTCGAGCAGGTGGCTCCGGCATGCTCGGCAGGTGCTTCCGGCGTCTCCGGCACTTGGTTCTGGTGTGTCTGAGAGCTGGTTCCGGCATGTCCGGGAGATGATTCCGGAGTGTCCACCAAGTGGTTCTGGCATACCCAGCAGGTGATTTTGGCGTGTCAGGGAGGTGGTACCGGTGAGTCGAGCAGGTGGTTCCGGCGTGCTCAGCAGGTGGTTCAGGCGGTTCTGGCAGGTGGTATCCGTCTGTTCGGGGTGTGGTTCCAGCATCTCATGAACACGTTTCTGGCACGTCTGAGATGTGGTTCCAGCCGGCCCGACAGGTGTTTCCGCAGTGTCCGCCAGGCGGTTCTGGCGTAGCGGGCAGGTGATTTTGGCATGACCGGCAGGTGGTTCCAGCAAGCCTGGCAGGTGATTCCAAAGTGTTCACCAACTGGCTGTGGCGTAGCCGGCACGTGATTTCTGCGTGATCGGCAGGTGGTTCTGGCGAGTCGAGCAGGTGGTTCCGGCGTGCTCGGCTGGTGCTTCCGGGGTCATTGGCACGGGGTTCTGGCATGTCTGAGAGGTGGTTCCTGCATGCCCGGCAAGTGATTCCGGAGTGTTCGCCAAGTGGTTCTGGCATAGTCGGCAGGTGATTTTGGCATGTCCGGCAGGTGGTTCAGGCGAGTTGAGCAGGTGGTTCCAACGTGCTTGGCAGGTGCTTCCGGCGTCTCCGGCACGTGTTTCTGGCACATCCGACAGGTGGTTCCGGCATGCCCGTAAGGTGATTCCGGTCTGTCCGGTAGGTGGTTCCAGCCTGCACGGCATGAGGTTCTGGTACGTCTCAGAGGTGGTTGCGCATGCCCAACAGGTGATTCCGGACTGTCCGCCACATGGTTCTGGCACGTCTGAGAGGTGGTTCCGGCATGCCCGGCAGGTCATCCCAGAGAGTCCTCCAAGTGGTTCTGGCATAACACGCAGGTGATTTTGGCGTGTCTGGCAGGTTGTTCCGTTGTGCTTGGCAGGTGGTTCAGGCTTGGCCGGCAGGTGGTTCCAGACTGTCCAGGACGTGTTTCCAGCTTCTCCGGCAGGTGGTTCTGGTCCGTCTGAGAGGTGGTTCCGCCATGGCTGGCAGGTGATTCTGGACCGTCCCCCAAGTGGTTCTGGCATACCCAGCAGGTGATTTTGGCGTGTCAGGGAGGTGGTACCGGTCAGTCGAGCAGGTGGTTCCGGCGTGCTCAGCAGGTGGTTCAGGCGGTTCTGGCAGGTGGTATCCGTCTGTTCGGGGTTTGGTTCCAGCATCTCATGAACACGTTTCTGGCACGTCCGAGATGTGGTTCCAGCCGGCCCGACAGGTGTTTCCGCAGTGTCCGCCAAGCGATTCTGGCGTAGTTGGCAGGTGATTTTGGCATGACCGGCAGGTGGTTCCAGCAAGCCTGGCTGGTGATTCCAAAGTGCTCACCAACTGGTTGTGGCGTAGCCGGCAGGTGATTTTTGCGTGATCGGCAGGTGTTTCTGGCGAGTCGAGCAGGTGGCTCCGGCATGCTCGGCATGTGCTTCCGGCGTCTCCGGCACGTGGTTCTGGTGTGTCTGAGAGCTGGTTCCGGTATGTCAGGCAGATGATTCCGGAGTGTCCGCCAAGTGGTTCTGGCATACCCGGCTGGTGATTTGGGCATGTCAGGTAGGTGGTTCCGGCGAGTCGAGCAGGTGGCTCCGGCGTGCTCGGCAGGTTGTTCAGACGGGTCTGGCAGGTGTTTTCCGTCTGTTCGGGGTGTGGTTCCAGCATCTCATGCACGTGGTTCTGGCACGTCTGAGATGTGGTTCCGGCCGGCCCGACAGGTGTTTCCACAGTGTCCGCCAAGTGGTACTGGCGTAGTTGGCAGGTGATTTTGGCATGACCGGCAGGTGGTTCCAGCAAGCCCGGCAGGTGATTCCGAAGTGTTCCCCAACTGGTTGTGGCGTAGCCGGCAGGTGATTTCTGCGTGTCCGGCAGGTGGTTCTGGCGATTCGAGCAGGTGGTTCCGGCGTGCTCGGCAGGTGCTTCCGGGGTCATTGGCACGTGGTTCTGGCATATCTGAGAGGTGGTTCCGGCATGCCCGGCAGGTGATTCCGGACTGTCCGCCACATGGTTCTGGCACGTCTGAGAGGTGGTTCCGGCTTGCCCAGCAGGTCATCCCAGAGAGTCCTCCAAGTGGTTCTGGCATAACACGCAGATGATTTTGGCGTGTCTGGCAGGTTGTTCCGTTCTGCTTGGCAGGTGGTTCAGGCTTGGCCGGCAGGTGGTTCCAGACTGTCCAGGACGTGTTTCCAGCTTCTCCGGCAGGTGGTTCTGGTACGTCTGAGAGGTGGTTCCGCCATGGCTGGCAGGTGATTCCGGACCGTCCCCCAGGTGGTTCTGGCATAGCCAGCAGTTGATATTGGCCTGTCCGGCAGGTGGTTCCAGCGAGTCGAACAGGTGGCTCCGGCGTGCTCGGCAGGTGGTTCCGGTCTGTCCGGTAGGTGATTCCGGTGTGTCCGGCACGTGCTTCCGGCACGTCTGAGAGGTGGTTCCGGCATGCGCGACAGGTGATTTCGGAGTGTCCGCCAGGTGGTTCTGGCGTACCCGGCAGGTGATTTTGGCGTGTCCGGCAGGTGTTTCTGGCGAGTCGAGCAGGCGGCTCCGGCATGCTCGGCAGGTGCTTCCGGCGTCTCCGGCATGTGGTTCTGGTGTGTCTGAGAGCTGGTTCCGGCATGTCCGGCAGATGATTCCGGAGTGTCCGCCAAGTGGTTCTGGCGTACCCGGCTGGTGATTTGGGCATGTCAGGTAGGTGGTTCCGGCGAGTCGAGCAGGTGGCTCCGGCGTGCTCGGCAGGTTGTTCAGACGGGTCTGGCAGGTGTTTTCCGTCTGTTCGGGGTGTGGTTCCAGCATCTCATGCACATGGTTCTGGCACGTCTGAGATGTGGTCCCGGCCGGCACGACAGGTGTTTCCGCAGTGTCCGCCAAGTGGTACTGGCGTTGTTGGCATTTTATTTTGGCATGACTGGCAGGTGGTTCCAGCAAGCCCGGCAGGTGATTCTGAAGTGTTCACCAACCGGTTGTGGCGTAGCCGGCAGGTGATTTTTGCGTGTCAGGGAGGTGGTACCGGTGAGTCGAGCAGGTGGTTCCGGCGTGCTCAGCAGGTGGTTCAGGCGGTTCTGGCAGGTGGTATCCGTCTGTTCGGGGTGTGGTTCCAGCATCTCATGAACACGTTTCTGGCACGTCTGAGATGTGGTTCCAGCCGGCCCGACAGGTGTTTCCGCAGTGTCCGCCAAGCGGGTCTGGCGTAGTTGGCAGGTGATTTTGGCATGACTGGCAGGTGGTTCCAGCAAGCCTGGCAGGCGATTCCAATTTGTTCACCAACTGGTTGTGGCGTAGCCGGCCGGTGATTTTTGCGTGTCCGGCAGGTGGTTCTGGCGAGTCGAGCAGGTGGTTCCGGCGTGCGTGGCTGGTGCTTCCGGGGTCATTGGCACGGGGTTCTGGCATGTCTGAGAGGTGGTTCCTGCATGCCCGGCAAGTGATTCCGGAGTGTTCGCCAAGTGGTTCTGGCATAGTCGGCAGGTGATTTTGGCATGTCCGGCAGGTGGTTCAGGCGAGTTGAGCAGGTGGTTCCAACGTGCTTGGCAGGTGCTTCCGGCGTCTCCGGCACGTGTTTCTGGCACATCTGACAGGTGGTTCCGGCATGCCCGAAAGGTGATTCCGGTCTGTCCGGTAGGTGGTTCCAGCCTGCACGGCATGTGGTTCTGGTACGTCTCAGAGGTGGTTGCGCATGCCCAAAAGGTGATTCCGTACTGACCGCCACATGGTTCTGGCACGTCTGAGAGGTGGTTCCGGCATGCCCGGCAGGTCATCCCAGAGAGTCCTCCAAGTGGTTCTGGCATAACACGCAGGTGATTTTGGCGTGTCTTGCAGGTTGTTCCGTTGTGCTTGGCAGGTGGTTCAGGCTTGGCCGGCAGGTGGTTCCAGACTGTCCAGGACGTGTTTCCAGCGTCTCCGGCAGGTGGTTCTGGTACGTCTGAGAGGTGGTTCCGCCATGGCTGGCAGGCGATTCCGGACCGTCCCCCAGGTGGTTCTGGCATAGCCAGCAGTTGATATTGGCCTGTCCGTCGCGTGGTTCCAGCGAGTCGAACAGGGGGCTCCGGCGTGCTCGGCAGGTGGTTCCGGTCTGTCCGGTAGGTGATTCCGGCGTGTCCGGCACGTGCTTCCGGCACGTCTGAGAGCTGGTTCCGGCATGCGCGACAGGCGATTTCGGAGTGTCCGCCAGGTGGTTCTGGCGTACCCGGCAGGTGATTTTGGCGTGTCCGGCAGGTGTTTCTGGCGAGTCGAGCAGGTGGCTCCGGCATGCTCGGCAGGTGCTTCCGGCGTCTCCGGCACGTGTTTCTGGCACATCTGACTGGTGGTTCCGGCATGCCCAAAAGTTGATTCCGGTCTGTCCGGTAGGTGGTTCCGGCGTGCACGGCACGTGGTTCTGGTACGTGTCAGATGTGGTTGCGTATGCCCAACAGGTGATTCCGGACTGTCCGCCACGTGCTTCTGGCACGTCTGAGAGGTGGTTCCAACATGCCCGGCAGGTCATTTCGGAGAGTCGTCCAAGTGGTTCTGGCGTAGCCCGCAGGTGATTTTGGCGTGTCCGGCAGGTGGTTCCGCCGTGCTCGGCAGTTGGTTCAGGCATGGCCATCACGTGGTTCCAGTCTGTCCAGGACGTGTTTCCAGCTTCTCCGGCAGGTGGTTCTGGTACGTCTGAGAGGTGGTTCCGGCATGGCTGGCAGGTGATCCCGGACTGTCCCCCAGGTGGTTCTGGCATAGCCAGCAGTTGATATTGGCCTGTCCGGCAGGTGGTTCCAGCGAGTCGAACAGGTGGCTCCGGCGTTCTTGGCAGGTGGTTCCGGTCTGTCCGGTAGGTGATTCCGGCGTGTCTGGCACGTGCTTCCGGCACGTCTGAGAGGTGGTTCCGGCATGCGCGGCAGGTGATTCCGTAGCGTCCGCCAGGTGGTTCCGGCATACCCGGCAGGTGATTTTGGCGTGTCCGGCAGGTGTTTCTGGCGAGTCGAGCAGGTGGCTCCGGCAGGCTCGGCAGGTGCTTCCGGCGTCTCCGGCACTTGGTTCTGGTGTGTCTGAGAGCTGGTTCCGGCATGTCCGGCAGATGATTCCGGAGTGTCCGTCAAGTGGTTCTGGCATACCCAGCAGGTGATTTTGGCGTGTCAGGGAGGTGGTACCGGTGAGTCGAGCAGGTGGTTCCGGCGTGCTCAGCAGGTGGTTCAGGCGGTTCTGGCAGGTGGTATCCGTCTGTTCGGGGTGTGGTTCCAGCATCTCATGAACACGTTTCTGGCACGTCTGAGATGTGGTTCCAGCCGGCCCGACAGGTGTTTCCGCAGTGTCCGCCAAGCGGTTCTGGCGTAGTTGGCAGGTGATTTTGGCATGACCGGCAGGTGGTTCCAGCAAGCCTGGCAGGTGATTCCAAAGTGTTCACCAACTGGTTGTGGCGGAGCCGGCAGGTGATTTTTGCGTGATCGGCAGGTGGTTCTGGCGAGTCGAGCAGGTGGTTCCGGCGAGCTCGGGTGGTGCTTCCGGGGTCATTGGCACGTGGTTCTGGCATATCTGAGAGGTGGTTCCGGCATGCCCGGCAGGTGATTCCGGAGTGTTCGCCAAGTGTTTCCGGCGTAGCCGGCAGGCGATTTTGCATGTCCAGCGGTCGTTCCGGCGGGTCGAGCCGGTGGTTCCGGCGTGTCCGGCAGGTGGTTCCGGTCTGTCCGGCAGGTGGTTCTGTGGTGGCCGGCACGAGGTTCAGTCTGAGAGGCTGTGCCGGCATGCCCCTCACGTGATTCCGGCTTGTCCCCGAAGTGGTGCTGGTGTAGCGGGCAGGTGATTTTGGCGTGTCCGGCAGGTGGTTCAGGCGAGTTGAGCAGGTGGTTGCGACGTGCTCGGCAGGTGCTTCCGGCGTCTCTGGCACGTGTTTCTGGCACATCTGACTGGTGGTTCCGGCATGCCCAAAAGTTGATTCCGGTCTGTCCGCTAGGTGGTTCCGGCGTGCACTGCACGTGGTTCTGGTACGTGTCAGAAGTGGATGCGTATGCCCAACAGGTGATTCCGGACTGTCTGCCACGTGCTTCTGGCACGTCTGAGAGGTGGTTCCAACATGCCCGGCAGGTCATTTCGGAGAGTCGTCCAAGTGGTTCTGGCGTAGCCCACAGGTGATTTTGGCGTGTCCGGCAGGTGGTTCCGCCGTGCTCGGCAGGTGGTTCAGGCATGGCCGTCCTGTGGTTCCAGTCTGTCCAGGACGTGTTTCCAGCTTCTCCGGCAGGTGGTTCTGGTACGTCTGAGAGGTGGTTCCGCCATGGCTGGCAGGTGATCCCAGACCGTCCCCCAGGTGGTTCTGGCATAGCCAGCAGTTGATATTGGCCTGTCCGGCAGGTGGTTCCAGCGAGTCGAACAGGTGGCTCCGGCGTTCTTGGCAGGTGGTTCCGGTCTGTCCGGTAGGTGTTTCTGGCGTGTCTGGCACGTGCTTCCGGCACGTCTGAGAGGTGGTTCCGGAGTGTGCGGCAGGTGATTCCGTAGTGTCCGCCAGGTGGTTCTGGCATACCCGGCAGGTGATTTTGGCGTGCCCGGCAGGTGTTTCTGGCGAGTCGAGCAGGTGGCTCCGGCATGCTCGGCAGGTGCTTCCGGCGTCTCCGGCACTTGGTTCTGGTGTGTCTGAGAGCTGGTTCCGGCATGTCCGGGAGATGATTCCGGAGTGTCCACCAAGTGGTTCTGGCATACCCAGCAGGTGATTTTGGCGTGTCAGGGAGGTGGTACCGGTGAGTCGAGCAGGTGGTTCCGGCGTGCTCAGCAGGTGGTTCAGGCGGTTCTGGCAGGTGGTATCCGTCTGTTCGGGGTGTGGTTCCAGCATCTCATGAACACGTTTCTGGCACGTCTGAGATGTGGTTCCAGCCGGCCCGACAGGTGTTTCCGCAGTGTCCGCCAGGCGGTTCTGGCGTAGCAGGCAGGTGATTTTGGCATGACCGGCAGGTGGTTCCAGCAAGCCTGGCAGGTGATTCCAAAGTGTTCACCAACTGGCTGTGGCGTAGCCGGCACGTGATTTCTGCGTGATCGGCAGGTGGTTCTGGCGAGTCGAGCAGGTGGTTCCGGCGTGCTCGGCTGGTGCTTCCGGGGTCATTGGCACGGGGTTCTGGCATGTCTGAGAGGTGGTTCCTGCATGCCCGGCAAGTGATTCCGGAGTGTTCGCCAAGTGGTTCTGGCATAGTCGGCAGGTGATTTTGGCATGTCCGGCAGGTGGTTCAGGCGAGTTGAGCAGGTGGTTCCAACGTGCTTGGCAGGTGCTTCCGGCGTCTCCGGCACGTGTTTCTGGCACATCCGACAGGTGGTTCCGGCATGCCCGTAAGGTGATTCCGGTCTGTCCGGTAGGTGGTTCCAGCCTGCACGGCATGAGGTTCTGGTACGTCTCAGAGGTGGTTGCGCATGCCCAACAGGTGATTCCGGACTGTCCGCCACATGGTTCTGGCACGTCTGAGAGGTGGTTCCGGCATGCCCGGCAGGTCATCCCAGAGAGTCCTCCAAGTGGTTCTGGCATAACACGCAGGTGATTTTGGCGTGTCTGGCAGGTTGTTCCGTTGTGCTTGGCAGGTGGTTCAGGCTTGGCCGGCACGTGGTTCCAGACTGTCCAGGACGTGTTTCCAGCTTCTCCGGCAGGTGGTTCTGGTCCGTCTGAGAGGTGGTTCCGCCATGGCTGGCAGGTGATTCTGGACCGTCCCCCAAGTGGTTCTGGCATACCCAGCAGGTGATTTTGGCGTGTCAGGGAGGTGGTACCGGTCAGTCGAGCAGGTGGTTCCGGCGTGCTCAGCAGGTGGTTCAGGCGGTTCTGGCAGGTGGTATCCGTCTGTTCGGGGTTTGGTTCCAGCATCTCATGAACACGTTTCTGGCACGTCCGAGATGTGGTTCCAGCCGGCCCGACAGGTGTTTCCGCAGTGTCCGCCAAGCGATTCTGGCGTAGTTGGCAGGTGATTTTGGCATGACCGGCAGGTGGTTCCAGCAAGCCTGGCTGGTGATTCCAAAGTGCTCACCAACTGGTTGTGGCGTAGCCGGCAGGTGATTTTTGCGTGATCGGCAGGTGTTTCTGGCGAGTCGAGCAGGTGGCTCCGGCATGCTCGGCATGTGCTTCCGGCGTCTCCGGCACGTGGTTCTGGTGTGTCTGAGAGCTGGTTCCGGTATGTCAGGCAGATGATTCCGGAGTGTCCGCCAAGTGGTTCTGGCATACCCGGCTGGTGATTTGGGCATGTCAGGTAGGTGGTTCCGGCGAGTCGAGCAGGTGGCTCCGGCGTGCTCGGCAGGTTGTTCAGACGGGTCTGGCAGGTGTTTTCCGTCTGTTCGGGGTGTGGTTCCAGCATCTCATGCACGTGGTTCTGGCACGTCTGAGATGTGGTTCCGGCCGGCCCGACAGGTGTTTCCACAGTGTCCGCCAAGTGGTACTGGCGTAGTTGGCAGGTGATTTTGGCATGA
The DNA here is from genome assembly GCF_037783145.1 of Equus przewalskii. Classification (NCBI taxonomy): domain Eukaryota; kingdom Metazoa; phylum Chordata; class Mammalia; order Perissodactyla; family Equidae; genus Equus; species Equus przewalskii. The sequence goes on along the minus strand of NW_027227873.1, from coordinate 31,506 downwards.
CCGGCAGGTGGTTCCAGCAAGCCCGGCAGGTGATTCCGAAGTGTTCCCCAACTGGTTGTGGCGTAGCCGGCAGGTGATTTCTGCGTGTCCGGCAGGTGGTTCTGGCGATTCGAGCAGGTGGTTCCTGCGTGCTCGGCAGGTGCTTCCGGGGTCATTGGCACGTGGTTCTGGCATATCTGAGAGGTGGTTCCGGCATGCCCGGCAGGTGATTCCGGACTGTCCGCCACATGGTTCTGGCACGTCTGAGAGGTGGTTCCGGCTTGCCCGGCAGGTCATCCCAGAGAGTCCTCCAAGTGGTTCTGGCATAACACGCAGATGATTTTGGCGTGTCTGGCAGGTTGTTCCGTTCTGCTTGGCAGGTGGTTCAGGCTTGGCCGGCAGGTGGTTCCAGACTTTCCAGGACGTGTTTCAAGCTTCTCCGGCAGGTGGTTCTGGTACGTCTGAGAGGTGGTTCCGCCATGGCTGGCAGGTGATTCCGGACCGTCCCCCAGGTGGTTCTGGCATAGCCAGCAGTTGATATTGGCCTGTCCGTCGCGTGGTTCCAGCGAGTCGACCAGGGGGCTCCGGCGTGCTCGGCAGGTGGTTCCGGTCTGTCCGGTAGGTGATTCCGGCGTGTCCGGCACGTGCTTCCGGCACGTCTGAGAGCTGGTTCCGGCATGCGCGACAGGCGATTTCGGAGTGTCCGCCAGGTGGTTCTGGCGTACCCGGCAGGTGATTTTGGCGTGTCCGGCAGGTGTTTCTGGCGAGTCGAGCAGGTGGCTCCGGCATGCTCGGCAGGTGCTTCCGGCGTCTCCGGCACGTGTTTCTGGCACATCTGACTGGTGGTTCCGGCATGCCCAAAAGTTGATTCCGGTCTGTCCGGTAGGTGGTTCCGGCGTGCACGGCACGTGGTTCTGGTACGTGTCAGATGTGGTTGCGTATGCCCAACAGGTGATTCCGGACTGTCCGCCACGTGCTTCTGGCACGTCTGAGAGGTGGTTCCAACATGCCCGGCAGGTCATTTCGGAGAGTCGTCCAAGTGGTTCTGGCGTAGCCCGCAGGTGATTTTGGCGTGTCCGGCAGGTGGTTCCGCCGTGCTCGGCAGTTGGTTCAGGCATGGCCATCACGTGGTTCCAGTCTGTCCAGGACGTGTTTCCAGCTTCTCCGGCAGGTGGTTCTGGTACGTCTGAGAGGTGGTTCCGGCATGGCTGGCAGGTGATCCCGGACTGTCCCCCAGGTGGTTCTGGCATAGCCAGCAGTTGATATTGGCCTGTCCGGCAGGTGGTTCCAGCGAGTCGAACAGGTGGCTCCGGCGTTCTTGGCAGGTGGTTCCGGTCTGTCCGGTAGGTGATTCCGGCGTGTCTGGCACGTGCTTCCGGCACGTCTGAGAGGTGGTTCCGGCATGCGCGGCAGGTGATTCCGTAGCGTCCGCCAGGTGGTTCCGGCATACCCGGCAGGTGATTTTGGCGTGTCCGGCAGGTGTTTCTGGCGAGTCGAGCAGGTGGCTCCGGCAGGCTCGGCAGGTGCTTCCGGCGTCTCCGGCACTTGGTTCTGGTGTGTCTGAGAGCTGGTTCCGGCATGTCCGGCAGATGATTCCGGAGTGTCCGTCAAGTGGTTCTGGCATACCCAGCAGGTGATTTTGGCGTGTCAGGGAGGTGGTACCGGTGAGTCGAGCAGGTGGTTCCGGCGTGCTCAGCAGGTGGTTCTGGCGGTTCTGGCAGGTGGTATCCGTCTGTTCGGGGTGTGGTTCCAGCATCTCATGAACACGTTTCTGGCACGTCTGAGATGTGGTTCCAGCCGGCCCGACAGGTGTTTCCGCAGTGTCCGCCAAGCGGTTCTGGCGTAGTTGGCAGGTGATTTTGGCATGACCGGCAGGTGGTTCCAGCAAGCCTGGCAGGTGATTCCAAAGTGTTCACCAACTGGTTGTGGCGGAGCCGGCAGGTGATTTTTGCGTGATCGGCAGGTGGTTCTGGCGAGTCGAGCAGGTGGTTCCGGCGAGCTCGGGTGGTGCTTCCGGGGTCATTGGCACGTGGTTCTGGCATATCTGAGAGGTGGTTCCGGCATGCCCGGCAGGTGATTCCGGAGTGTTCGCCAAGTGTTTCCGGCGTAGCCGGCAGGCGATTTTGCATGTCCAGCGGTCGTTCCGGCGGGTCGAGCCGGTGGTTCCGGCGTGTCCGGCAGGTGGTTCCGGTCTGTCCGGCAGGTGGTTCTGTGGTGGCCGGCACGAGGTTCAGTCTGAGAGGCTGTGCCGGCATGCCCCTCACGTGATTCCGGCTTGTCCCCGAAGTGGTGCTGGTGTAGCGGGCAGGTGATTTTGGCGTGTCCGGCAGGTGGTTCAGGCGAGTTGAGCAGGTGGTTGCGACGTGCTCGGCAGGTGCTTCCGGCGTCTCTGGCACGTGTTTCTGGCACATCTGACTGGTGGTTCCGGCATGCCCAAAAGTTGATTCCGGTCTGTCCGCTAGGTGGTTCCGGCGTGCACTGCACGTGGTTCTGGTACGTGTCAGAGGTGGTTGCGTATGCCCAACAGGTGATTCCGGACTGTCCGCCACGTGCTTCTGGCACGTCTGAGAGGTGGTTCCAACATGCCCGGCAGGTCATTTCAGAGAGTCGTCCAAGTGGTTCTGGCGTAGCCCGCAGGTGATTTTGGCGTGTCCGGCAGGTGGTTCCGCCGTGCTCGGCAGGTGGTTCAGGCATGGCCGTCACGTGGTTCCAGTCTGTCCAGGACGTGTTTCCAGCTTCTCCGGCAGGTGGTTCTGGTACGTCTGAGAGGTGGTTCCGCCATGGCTGGCAGGTGATCCCGGACCGTCCCCCAGGTGGTTCTGGCATAGCCAGCAGTTGATATTGGCCTGTCCGGCAGGTGGTTCCAGCGAGTCGAACAGGTGGCTCCGGCGTGCTCGGCAGGTGGTTCCGGTCTGTCCGGTAGGTGATTCCGGCGTGTCCGGCACGTGCTTCCGGCACGTCTGAGAGGTGGTTCCGGCATGCGCGACAGGTGATTCCGGAGTGTCCGCCAGGTGGTTCTGGCGTACCCGGCAGGTGATTTTGGCGTGCCCGGCAGGTGTTTCTGGCGAGTCGAGCAGGTGGCTCCGGCATGCTCGGCAGGTGCTTCCGGCGTCTCCGGCACTTGGTTCTGGTGTGTCTGAGAGCTGGTTCCGGCATGTCCGGCAGATGATTCCGGAGTGTCCACCAAGTGGTTCTGGCATACCCAGCTGGTGATTTTGGCGTGTCAGGTAGGTGGTACCGGCGAGTCGAGCAGGTGGCTCCGGCGTGCTCGGCAGGTGGTTCAGACGGTTCTGGCAGGTGGTATCCGTCTGTTCGGGGTGTGGTTCCAGCATCTCATGAACACGTTTCTGGCACGTCTGAGATGTGGTTCCAGCCGGCCCGACAGGTGTTTCCGCAGTGTCCGCCAGGTGGTTCTGGCGTAGTTGGCAGGTGATTTTGGCATGACTGGCAGGTGGTTCCAGCAAGCCCGGCAGGTGATTCCGAAGTGTTCACCAACTGGTTGTGGCATAGCCGGCAGGTGATTTTTGCGTGATCCGGCAGGTGGTTCTGGCGAGTCGAGCAGGTGGTTCCGGCGTGCTCGGCAGGTGCTTCCGGGGTCATTGGCACGTGGTTCTGGCATGTCTGAGAGGTGGTTCCGGCATGCCCGGCAGGTGATTCCGGAGTGTTCGCCAAGTGGTTCTGGCATAGCCGGCAGGTGATTTTGGCGTGTCCGGCAGGTGGTTCAGGCGAGTTGAGCAGGTGGTTGCGACGTGCTCGGCAGGTGCTTCCGGCGTCTCCGGCACGTGTTTCTGGCACATCTGACTGGTGGTTCCGGCATGCCCAAAAGTTGATTCCGGTCTGTCCGGTAGGTGGTTCCGGCGTGCACGGCACGTGGTTCTGGTACGTCTCAGAGGTGGCTGCGTATGCCCAACAGGTGATTCCGGACTGTCCGCCACGTGCTTCTGGCACGTCTGAGAGGTGGTTCCAACATGCCCGGCAGGTCATCTCAGAGAGTCGTCCAAGTGGTTCTGGCGTAACCCGCAGGTGATTTTGGCGTGTCCGGCAGGTGGTTCCGCCGTGCTCGGCAGGTGGTTCAGGCATGGCCGTCACGTGGTTCCAGTCTGTCCAGGACGTGTTTCCAGCTTCTCCGGCAGGTGGTTCTGGTACGTCTGAGAGGTGGTTCCGCCATGGCTGGCAGGTGATCCCGGACTGTCCCCCAGGTGGTTCTGGCATAGCCAGCAGTTGATATTGGCCTGTCCGGCAGGTGGTTCCAGCGAGTCGAACAGGTGGCTCCGGCGTGCTCGGCAGGTGGTTCCGGTCTGTCCGGTAGGTGTTTCCGGCATGTCTGGCACGTGCTTCCGGCACGTCTGAGAGGTGGTTCCGGCATGCGCGGCAGGTGATTCCGTAGTGTCCGCCAGGTGGTTCTGGCATACCCGGCAGGTGATTTTGGCGTGTCCGGCAGGTGTTTCTGGCGAGTCGAGCAGGTGGCTCCGGCATGCTCGGCAGGTGCTTCCGGCGTCTCCGGCACTTGGTTCTGGTGTGTCTGAGAGCTGGTTCCGGCATGTCCGGCAGATGATTCCGGAGTGTCCGCCAAGTGGTTCTGGCATACCCAGCAGGTGATTTTGGCGTGTCAGGGAGGTGGTACCGGTGAGTCGAGCAGGTGGTTCCGGCGTGCTCAGCAGGTGGTTCAGGCGGTTCTGGCAGGTGGTATCCGTCTGTTCGGGGTGTGGTTCCAGCATCTCATGAACATGTTTCTGGCACGTCTGAGATGTGGTTCCAGCCGGCCCGACAGGTGTTTCCGCAGTGTCCGTCAAGCTGTTCTGGCGTAGTTGGCAGGTTATTTTGGCATGACTGGCAGGTGGTTCCAGCAAGCCTGGCAGGTGATTCCAAAGTGTTCACCAACTGGTTGTGGCGTAGCCGGCAGGTGATTTTTGCGTGATCGGCAGGTGGTTCTGGCGAGTCGAGCAGGTGGTTCCGGCGTGCTCGGCTGGTGCTTCCGGGGTCATTGGCACGGGGTTCTGGCATGTCTGAGAGGTGGTTCCTGCATGCCCGGCAAGTGATTCCGGAGTGTTCGCCAAGTGGTTCTGGCATAGTCGGCAGGTGATTTTGGCATGTCCGGCAGGTGGTTCAGGCGAGTTGAGCAGGTGGTTCCAACGTGCTTGGCAGGTGCTTCCGGCGTCTCCGGCAGGTGTTTCTGGCACATCTGACAGGTGGTTCCGGCATGCCCGAAAGGTGATTCCGGTCTGTCCGGTAGGTGGTTCCAGCCTGCACGGCATGTGGTTCTGGTACGTCTCAGAGGTGGTTGCGCATGCCCAACAGGTGATTCCGGACAGTCCGCCACATGGTTCTGGCACGTCTGAGAGGTGGTTCCGGCATGCCCGGCGGGTCATCCCAGAGAGTCCTCCAAGTGGTTCTGGCATAACACGCAGGTGATTTTGGCGTGTCTGGCAGGTTGTTCCGTTGTGCTTGGCAGGTGGTTCAGGCTTGGCCGGCAGGTGGTTCCAGACTGTCCAGGACGTGTTTCCAGCTTCTCCGGCAGGTGGTTCTGGTACGTCTGAGAGGTGGTTCCGCCATGGCTGGCAGGCGATTCCGGACCGTCCCCCAGGTGGTTCTGGCATAGCCAGCAGTTGATATTGGCCTGTCCGGCAGGTGGTTCCAGCGAGTCGAACAGGTGGCTCCGGCGTGCTCGGCAGGTGTTTCCGGTCTGTCCGGTAGGTGATTCCGGCGTGTCCGGCACGTGCTTCCGGCACGTCTGAGAGGTGGTTCCGGCATGCGCGACAGGTGGTTTCGGAGTGTCCGCCAGGTGGTTCTGGCGTACCCGGCAGGTGATTTTGGAGTGTCCGGCAGGTGTTTCTGGCGAGTCGAGCAGGTGGCTCCGGCATGCTCGGCAGGTGCTTCCGGCGTCTCCGGCACGTGGTTCTGGTGTGTCTGAGAGCTGGTTCCGGCATGTCCGGCAGATGATTCCGGAGTGTCCGCCAAGTGGTTCTGGCATACCCGGCTGGTGATTTGGGCATGTCAGGTAGGTGGTTCCGGCGAGTCGAGCAGGTGGCTCCGGCGTGCTCGGCAGGTTGGTTCAGACGGGTCTGGCAGGTGTTTTCCGTCTGTTCGGGGTGTGGTTCCAGCATCTCATGCACATGGTTCTGGCACGTCTGAGATGTGGTTCCGGCCGGCCCGACAGGTGTTTCCACAGTGTCCGCCAAGTGGTACTGGCGTAGTTGGCAGGTGATTTTGGCATGACCGGCAGGTGGTTCCAGCAAGCCCGGCAGGTGATTCCGAAGTGTTCCCCAACTGGTTGTGGCGTAGCCGGCAGGTGATTTTTGCGTGATCAGCAGGTGGCTCTGGCGAGTCGAGCAGGTGGTTCCGGCGTGCTCGGCAGGTGCTTCCTGGGTCATTGGCACGGGGTTCTGGCATGTCTGAGAGGTGGTTCCTGCATTCCCGGCAAGTGATTCCGGAGTTTTCGCCAAGTGGGTCTGGCATAGTCGGCAGGAGATTTTGGCAGGTCCGGCAGGTGGTTCAGGCGAGTTGAGCAGGTGGTTCCAACGTGCTTGGCAGGTGCTTCCGGCGTCTCCGGCACGTGTTTCTGGCACATCCGACAGGTGGTTCCGGCATGACCGAAAGGTGATTCTGGTCTGTCTGGTAGGAGGTTCCAGCCGGCACGGCATGTGGTTCTGGTACGTCTCAGAGGTGGTTGCGCATGCCCAACAGGTGATTCCGGACTGTCCGCCACATGGTTCTGGCACGTCTGAGAGGTGGTTCCGGCATGCCCGGCAGGTCATCCCAGAGATTCCTCCAAGTGGTTCTGGCATAACTCGCAGGTGATTTTGGCGTGTCCGGCAGGTGGTTCCCCCGTGCTCGACAGGTGGTTCAGGCATGGCCGTCACGTGGTTCCAGTCTGTCCAGGACGTGTTTCCAGCTTCTCCGGCAGGTGGTTCTGGTACGTCTGAGAGGTGGTTCCGCCATGGCTGGCAGGTGATTCCGGACCGTCCCCCAGGTGGTTCTGGCATAGCCAGCAGTTGATATTGGCCTGTCCGGCAGGTGGTTCCAGCGAGTCGAACAGGTGGCTCCGGCGTGCTCGGCAGGTGGTTCCGGTCTGTCCGGTAGGTGTTTCCGGCGTGTCCGGCACGTGCTTCCGGCACGTCTGAGAGGTGGTTCCGGCATGCGCGACAGGTGGTTTCGGAGTGTCCGCCAGGTGGTTCTGGCGTACCCGGCAGGTGATTTTGGCGTGTCCGGCAGGTGTTTCTGGTGAGTCGAGCAGGTGGCTCCGGCATGCTCGGCAGGTGCTTCCGGCGTCTCCGGCACGTGGTTCTGGTGTGTCTGAGAGCTGGTTCCGGCATGTCCGGCAGATGATTCCGGAGTGTCCGTCAAGTGGTTCTGGCATACCCGGCTGGTGATTTGGGCATGTCAGGTAGGTGGTTCCGGCGAGTCGAGCAGGTGGCTCCGGCGTGCGCGGCAGGTTGTTCAGACGGGTCTGGCAGGTGTTTTTCGTCTGTTCGGGGTGTGATTCCAGCATCTCATGCACATGGTTCTGGCACGTCTGAGATGTGGTTCCGGCCGGCCCGACAGGTGTTTCCACAGTGTCCGCCAAGTGGTACTGGCGTAGTTGGCAGGTGATTTTGGCATGACCGGCAGGTGGTTCCAGCAAGCCCGGCAGGTGATTCCGAAGTGTTCCCCAACTGGTTGTGGCGTAGCCGGCAGGTGATTTTTGCGTGTCCGGCAGGTGGTTCTGGCGAGTCGAGCAGGTGGTTCCGGCGTGCTCGGCAGGTGCTTCCGGGGTCATTGGCACGTGGTTCTGGCATATCTGAGAGGTGGTTCCGGCATGCCCGGCAGGTGATTCCGGAGTGTTCGCCAAGTGTTTCCGGCGTAGCCGGCAGGTGATTTTGCATGTCCAGCGGTCGTTCCGGCGGGTCGAGCCGGTGGTTCCGGCGTGTCCGGCAGGTGGTTCCGGTCTGTCCGGCAGGTGGTTCTGTGGTGTCCGGCACGAGGTTCAGTCTGAGAGGCTGTGCCGGCATGCCCCTCACGTGATTCCGGCTTGTCCCCGAAGTGGTGCTGGTGTAGCGGGCAGGTGATTTTGGCGTGTCCGGCAGGTGGTTCAGGCGAGTTGAGCAGGTGCTTGCGACGTGCTCGGCAGGTGCTTCCGGCGTCTCCGGCACGTGTTTCTGGCACATCTGACTGGTGGTTCCGGCATGCCCAAAAGTTGATTCCGGTCTGTCCGGTAGGTGGTTCCGGCGTGCACGGCACGTGGTTCTGGTACGTGTCAGAGGTGGTTGCGTATGCCCAACAGGTGATTCCGGACTGTCCGCCACGTGCTTCTGGCACGTCTGAGAGGTGGTTCCAACATGCCCGGCAGGTCATTTCGGAGAGTCGTCCAAGTGGTTCTGGCGTAGCCCGCAGGTGATTTTGGCGTGTCCGGCAGGTGGTTCCGCCGTGCTCGGCAGGTGGTTCAGGCATGGCCGTCACGTGGTTCCAGTCTGTCCAGGACGTGTTTCCAGCTTCTCCGGCAGGTGGTTCTGGTACGTCTGAGAGGTGGTTCCGCCATGGCTGGCAGGTGATCCCGGACTGTCCCCCAGGTGGTTCTGGCATAGCCAGCAGTTGATATTGGCCTGTCCGGCAAGTGGTTCCAGCGAGTCGAACAGGTGGCTCCGGCGTGCTCGGCAGGTGGTTCCGGTCTGTCCGGTAGGTGTTTCCGGAGTGTCCGGCACGTGCTTCCGGCACGTCTGAGAGGTGGTTCCGGCATGCGCGGCAGGTGATTCCGTAGTGTCCGCCAGGTGGTTCTGGCGTACCCGGCAGGTGATTTTGGCGTGTCCGGCAGGTGTTTCTGGCGAGTCGAGCAGGTGGCTCCGGCATGCTCGGCAGGTGCTTCCGGCGTCTCCGGCACTTGGTTCTGGTGTGTCTGAGAGCTGGTTCCGGCATGTCCGGCAGATGATTCCGGAGTGTCTGCCAAGTGGTTCTGGCATACCCAGCAGATGATTTTGGCGTGTCAGGGAGGTGGTACCGGTGAGTCGAGCAGGTGGTTCCGGCGTGCTCAGCAGGTGGTTCAGGCGGTTCTGGCAGGTGGTATCCGTCTGTTCGGGGTGTGGTTCCAGCATCTCATGAACACGTTTCTGGCACGTCTGAGATGTGGTTCCAGCCGGCCCGACAGGTGTTTCCGCAGTGTCCGCCAAGCGGTTCTGGCGTAGTTGGCAGGTGATTTTGGCATGACTGGCAGGTGGTTCCAGCAAGCCTGGCAGGTGATTCCAAAGTGTTCACCAACTGGTTGTGGCGTAGCCGGCAGGTGATTTTTGCGTGATCGGCAGGTGGTTCTGGCGAGTCGAGCAGGTGGTTCTGGCGTGCTCGGCTGGTGCTTCCGGGGCCATTGGCACGGGGTTCTGGCATGTCTGAGAGGTGGTTCCTGAATGCCCGGCAAGTGATTCCGGAGTGTTCGCCAAGTGGTTCTGGCATAGTCGGCAGGTGATTTTGGCATGTCCGGCAGGTGGTTCAGGCGAGTTGAGCAGGTGGTTCCAACGTGCTTGGCAGGTGCTTCCGGCGTCTCCGGCACGTGTTTCTGGCACATCTGACAGGTGGTTCCGGCATGCCCGAAAGGTGATTCCAGTCTGTCCGGTAGGTGGTTCCAGCCTGCACGGCATGTGGTTCTGGTACGTCTCAGAGGTGGTTGCGCATGCCCAACAGGTGATTCCGGACTGTCCGCCACATGGTTCTGGCACGTCTGAGAGGTGGTTCCGGCATGCCCGGCAGGTCATCCCAGAGAGTCCTCCAAGTGGTTCTGGCATAACACGCAGATGATTTTGGCGTGTCTGGCAGGTTGTTCCGTTGTGCTTGGCAGGTGGTTCAGGCTTGGCCGGCAGGTGGTTCCAGACTTTCCAGGACGTGTTTCCAGCTTCTCCGGCAGGTGGTTCTGGGACGTCTGAGAGGTGGTTCCGCCATGGCTGGCAGGTGATTCCGGACCGTCCCCCAGGTGGTTCTGGCATAGCCAGCAGTTGATATTGGCCTGTCCGGCAGGTGGTTCCAGCGAGTCGAACAGGTGGCTCCGGCGTGCTCGGCAGGTGGTTCCGGTCTGTCCGGTAGGTGTTTCAGGCGTGTCCGGCACGTGCTTCCGGCACGTCTGAGAGGTGGTTCCGGCATGCGCGACAGGTGGTTTCGGAGTGTCCGCCAGGTGGTTCTGGCGTACCCGGCAGGTGATTTTGGCGTGTCCGGCAGGTGTTTCTGGCGAGTCGAGCAGGTGGCTCCGGCATGCTCGGCAGGTGCTTCCGGCGTCTCCGGCACGTGGTTCTGGTGTGTCTGAGAGCTGGTTCCGGCATGTCTGGCAGATGATTCCGGAGTGTCCGTCAAGTGGTTCTGGCATACCCGGCTGGTGATTTGGGCATGTCAGGTAGGTGGATCCGGCGAGTCGAGCAGGTGGCTCCGGCGTGCGCGGCAGGTTGTTCAGACGGGTCTGGCAGGTGTTTTTCGTCTGTTCGTGGTGTGATTCCAGCATCTCATGCACATGGTTCTGTCACGTCTGAGATGTGGTTCCGGCCGGCCCGACAGGTGTTTCCACAGTGTCCGCCAAGTGGTCCTGGCGTAGTTGGCAGGTGATTTTGGCATGACCGGCAGGTGGTTCCAGCAAGCCCGGCAGGTGATTCCGAAGTGTTCCCCAACTGGTTGTGGCGTAGCCGGCAGGTGATTTTTGCGTGTCCGGCAGGTGGTTCTGGCGAGTCGAGCAGGTGGTTCCGGCGTGCTCGGCAGGTGCTTCCGGGGTCATTGGCACGTGGTTCTGGCATATCTGAGAGGTGGTTCCGGCATGCCCGGCAGGTGATTCCGGAGTGTTCGCCAAGTGTTTCCGGCGTAGCCGGCAGGTGATTTTGCATGTCCAGCGGTCGTTCCGGCGGGTCGAGCCGGAGGTTCCGGCGTGTCCGGCAGGTGGTTCCGGTCTGTCCGGCAGGTGGTTCTGTGGTGTCCGGCACGAGGTTCAGTCTGAGAGGCTGTGCCGGCATGCCCCTCACGTGATTCCGGCTTGTCCCCGAAGAGGTGCTGGTGTAGCGGGAAGGTGATTTTGGCGTGTCCGGCAGGTGGTTCAGGCGAGTTGAGCAGGTGGTTGCGACGTGCTCGGCAGGTGCTTCCGGCGTCTCCGGCACGTGTTTCTGGCACATCTGACTGGTGGTTCCGGCATGCCCAAAAGTTGATTCCGGTCTGTCCGGTAGGTGGTTCCGGCGTGCACGGCACGTGGTTCTGGTACGTGTCAGAGGTGGTTGCGTATGCCCAACAGGTGATTCCGGACTGTCCGCCACGTGCTTCTGGCACGTCTGAGAGGTGGTTCCGGCATGCCCGGCAGGTCATCCCAGAGAGTCCTCCAAGTGGTTCTGGCATAACACGCAGGTGATTTCGGCGTGTCTGGCAGGTTGTTCCGTTGTGCTTGGCAGGTGGTTCAGGCTTGGCCGGCAGGTGGTTCCAGACTGTCCAGGACGTGTTTCCAGCTTCTCCGGCAGGTGGTTCTGGTACGTCTGAGAGCTGGTTCCGGCATGGCGGGCAGGTGATTCCGGACCGTCCCCCAGGTGGTTCTGGCATAGCCAGCATTTGATATTGGCCTGTCAGGCAGGTGGTTCCAGCGAGTCGAACAGGTGGCTCCGGCGTGCTCGGCAGGTGGTTCCGGTCTGTCCGGTAGGTGATTCCGGCGTGTCCGGCACGTGCTTCCGGCACGTCTGAGAGGTGGTTCCGGCATGCGCGACAGGTGATTTCGGAGTGCCCGCCAGGTGGTTCTGGCGTACCCGGCAGGTGATTTTGGCGTGTCCGGCAGGTGTTTCTGGCGAGTCGAGCAGGTGGCTCCGGCATGCTCGGCAGGTGCTTCCGGCGTCTCCGGCACGTGGTTCTGGTGTGTCTGAGAGCTGGTTCCGGCATGTCCGGCAGATGATTCCGGAGTGTCCCCCAAGTGGTTCTGGCATACCCGCCTGGTGATTTGGGCATGTCAGGTAGGTGGTTCCGGCGAGTCGAGCAGGTGGCTCCGGCCTGCTCGGCAGGTTGTTCAGACGGGTCTGGCAGGTGTTTTCCGTCTGTTCGGGGTGTGGTTCCAGCATCTCATGCACATGGTTCTGACACGTCTGAGATGTGGTTCCGGCCGGCCCGACATGTGTTTCCACAGTGTCCGCCAAGTGGTACTGGCTGTAGTTGGCAGGTGATTTTGGCGTGACCGGCAGGTGGTTCCAGCAAGCCCGGCAGGTGATTCCGAAGTGTTCCCCAACTTGTTGTGGGGTAGCCGGCAGGTGATTTTTGCGTGTCCGGAAGGTGGTTCTGGCGAGTCGAGCAGGTGTTTCCGGCGTGCTCGGCAGGTGCTTCCGGGGTCATTGGCACGTGGTTCTGGCATATCTGAGAGGTGGTTCCGGCATGCCCGGCAGGTGATTCCGGAGTGTTCGCCAAGTGTTTCCGGCGTAGCCGGCAGGTGATTTTGCACGTCCAGCGGTCGTTCGGGCGGGTCGAGCCGGTGGTTCCGTCGTGACCGGCAGGTGGTTCCGGTCTGTCCGGCAGGTGGTTCTGTGGTGTCCGGCACGAGGTTCAGTCTGAGAGGCTGTGCCGGCATGCCCCTCACGTGATTCCGGCTTGTCCCCGAAGTGGTGCTGGTGTAGCGGGCAGGTGATTTCGGCGTGTCCGGCAGGTGGTTCAGGCGAGTTGAGCAGGTGCTTGCGACGTGCTCGGCAGGTGCTTCCGGCGTCTCTGGCACGTGTTTCTGGCACATCTGACTGGTGGTTCCGGCATGCCCAAAAGTTGATTCCGGTCTGTCCGGTAGGTGGTTCCGGCGTGCACGGCACGTGGTTGTGGTAAGTGTCAGAGGTGGTTGCGTATGCCCAACAGGTGATTCCGGACTGTCCGCCACGTGCTTCTGGCACGTCTGAGAGGTGGTTCCAACATGCCCGGCAGGTCATTTCGGAGAGTCGTCCAAGTGGTTCTGGCGTAGCCCGCAGGTGATTTTGGCGTGTCCGGCAGGTGGTTCCGCCGTGCTCGGCAGGTGGTTCAGGCATGGCCGTCACGTGGTTCCAGTCTGTCCAGGACGTGTTTCCAGCTTCTCCGGCAGGTGGTTCTGGTACGTCTGAGAGGTGGTTCCGCCATGGCTGGCAGGTGATCCCGGACTGTCCCCCCGGTGGTTCTGGCATAGCCAGCAGTTGATACAGGCCTGTCCGGCAGGTGGTTCCAGCGAGTCGAACAGGTGGCTCCAGCGTGCTCGGCAGGTGGTTCCGGTCTGTCCGGTATGTGTTTCCGGCGTGTCCGGCACGTGCTTCCGGCACGTCTGAGAGGTGGTTCCGGCATGCACGGTAGGTGATTCCGTAGTGTCCGCCAGGTGGTTCTGGCGTACCCGGCAGGTGATTTTGGCGTGTCCGGCAGGTGTTTCTGGCGAGTCGAGCAGGTGGCTCCGGCATGCTCGGCAGGTGCTTCCGGCGTCTCCGGCACGTGGTTCTGGTGTGTCTGAGAGCTGGTTCCGGCATGTCCGGCAGATGATTCCAGAGTGTCCGCCAAGTGGTTCTGGCATACCCAGCAGGTGATTTTGGCGTGTCAGGGAGGTGGTTCCGGCGTGCTCAGCAGGTGGTTCAGGCGGTTCTGGCAGGTGTTTTCCGTCTGTTCGGGGTGTGGTTCCAGCATCTCATGAACACGTTTCTGGCACGTCTGAGATGTGGTTCCAGCCGGCCCGACAGGTGTTTCCACAGTGTCCGCCAAGCGGTTCTGGCGTAGTTGGCAGGTGATTTTGGCATGACCGGCAGGTGGTTCCAGCAAGCCCGGCAGGTGATTCCGAAGTGTTCCCCAACTGGTTGTGGCATAGCCGGCAGGTGATTTTGGCGTGTCCGGCAGGTGGTTCTGGCGAGTCGAGCAGGTGGTTCCGGCGTGCTCGGCAGGTGCTTCCGGGGTCATTGGCACGTGGTTCTGGCATATCTGAGAGGTGGTTCCGGCATGCCCGGCAGGTGATTCCGGAGTGTTCTCCAAGTGTTTCTGGCGTAGCCTGCAGGTGATTTTGCATGTCCAGCGGTGGTTCCTGCGGGTCGAGCCGGTGGTTCCGGCGTGTCCGGCAGGTGGTTCCGGTCTGTCCGGCAGGTGCTTCTGTGGTGTCCGGCACAAGGTTCAGTCTGAGAGGCTGTGCTGGCATGCCCCTCACGTGATTCCGGCTTGTCCCCGAAGTGGTGCTGGTGTAGCGGGCAGGTGATTTTGGCGTGTCCGGCAGGTGGTTCATTCGAGTTGAGCAGGTGCTTGCGACGTGCTCGGCAGGTGCTTCCGGCGTCTCCGGCACGTGTTTCTGGCACATCTGACTGGTGGTTCCGGCATGCCCAAAAGTTGATTCCGGTCTGTCCGGTAGGTGGTTCCGGCGTGCACGGCACGTGTTTCTGGTACGTGTCAGAGGTGGTTGCGTATGCCCAACAGGTGATTCCGGACTGTCCGCCACGTGCTTCTGGCACGTCTGAGAGGTGGTTCCAACATGCCCGGCAGGTCATTTCGGAGAGTCGTCCAAGTGGTTCTGGCGTAGCCCGCAGGTGATTTTGGCGTGTCCGGCAGGTGGTTCCGCCGTGCTCGGCAGGTGGTTCAGGCATGGCCGTCACGTGGTTCCAGTCTGTCCAGGACGTGTTTCCAGCTTCTCCGGCAGGTGGTTCTGGTACGTCTGAGAGGTGGTTCCGCCATGGCTGGCAGGTGATCCCGGACTGTCCCCCAGGTGGCTCTGGCATAGCCAGCAGTTGATATTGGCCTGTCCGGCAAGTGGTTCCAGCGATTCGAACAGATGGCTCCGGCGTGCTCGGCAGGTGGTTCCGGTCTGTCCGGTAGGTGTTTCCGGCGTGTCCGGCACGTGCTTCCGGCACGTCTGAGAGGTGGTTCCAACATGCCCGGCAGGTCATTTCGGAGAGTCGACCAAGTGGTTCTGGCGTAGCCCGCAGATGATTTTGGCGTGTCCGGCAGGTGGTTCCGCCGTGCTCGGCAGGTGGTTCAGGCATGGCCGTCACGTGGTTCCAGTCTGTCCAGGACGTGTTTCCAGCTTCTCCGGCAGGTGGTTCTGGTACGTCTGAGAGGTGGTTCCGCCATGGCTGGCAGGTGATCCCGGACTGTCCCCCAGGTGGTTCTGGCATAGCCAGCAGTTGATATTGGCCTGTCCGGCAAGTGGTTCCAGCGAGTCGAACAGATGGCTCCGGCGTGCTCGGCAGGTGGTTCCGGTCTGTCCGGTAGGTGATTCCGGCGTGTCCGGCACGTGCTTCCGGCACGTCTGAGAGGTGGTTCCGGCATGCGCGGCAGGTGATTCCGTAGTGTCCGCCAGGTGGTTCTGGCGTACCCGGCAGGTGATTTTGGCGTGTCCGGCAGGTGTTTCTGGCGAGTCGAGCAGGTGGCTCCGGCATGCTCGGCAGGTGCTTCCGGCGTCTCCGGCACTTGGTTCTGGTGTGTCTGAGAGCTGGTTCCGGCATGTCCGGCAGATGATTCCGGAGTGTTCGCCAAGTGTTTCAGGCGTAGCCGGCAGGTGATTCTGCATGTCCAGCGGTCGCTCCTGCGGGTCGAGCCAGTGGTTCCGGCGTGTCCGGCAGGTGGTTCCGGTCTGTCCGGCAGGTGCTTCTGTGGTGTCCGGCACGAGCTTCAGGATGAGAGTCTATGCCGGCATGCCCCTCACGTGATTCCGGCTTGTCCCTGAAGTGGTGCTGGTGTAGCGGGCAGGTGATTTTGGCGTGTCCGGCAGGTGGTTCAGGCGCGTTGAGCAGGTGGTTGCGACGTGCTCGGCAGGTGCTTCCGGCGTCTCCGGCACGTGGTTCTGGTGTGTCTGAGAGCTGGTTCCGGCATGTCCGGCAGATGATTCCGGAGTGTCCCCCAAGTGGTTCTGGCATACCCGCCTGGTGATTTGGGCATGTCAGGTAGGTGGTTCCGGCGAGTCGAGCAGGTGGCTCCGGCGTGCTCGGCAGGTTGTTCAGACGGGTCTAGCAGGTGTTTTCCGTCTGTTCGGGGTGTGGTTCCAGCATCTCATGCACATGGTTCTGACACGTCTGAGATGTGGTTCCGGCCGGCCCGACATGTGTTTCCACAGTGTCCGCCAAGTGGTACTGGCGTAGTTGGCAGGTGATTTTGGCGTGACCGGCAGGTGGTTCCAGCAAGCCCGGCAGGTGATTCCGAAGTGTTCCCCAACTGGTTGTGGCGTAGCCGGCAGGTGATTTTTGCGTGTCCGGAAGGTGGTTCTGGCGAGTCGAGCAGGTGTTTCCGGCGTGCTCGGCAGGTGCTTCCGGGGTCATTGGCACGTGGTTCTGGCATATCTGAGAGGTGGTTCCGGCATGCCCGGCAGGTGATTCCGGAGTGTTCGCCAAGTGTTTCCGGCATAGCCGGCAGGTAATTTTGCACGTCCAGCGGTCGTTCGGGCGGGTCGAGCCGGTGGTTCCGTCGTGTCCGGCAGGTGGTTCCGGTCTGTCCGGCAGGTGGTTCTGCGGTGTCCGGCACGAGGTTCAGTCTGAGAGGCTGTGCCGGCATGCCCCTCACGTGATTCCGGCTTGTCCCCGAAGTGGTGCTGGCGTAGCGGGCAGGTGATTTTGGCGTGTCCGGCAGGTGGTTCAGGCGAGTTGAGGAGGTGTTTGCGACGTGCTCGGCAGGTGCTTCCGGCGTCTCCGGCACGTGTTTCTGGCACATCTGACTGGTGGTTCCGGCATGCCCAAAAGTTGATTCCGGTCTGTCCGGTAGGTGGTTCCGGCGTGCACGGCACGTGGTTCTGGTGCGTGTCAGAGGTGGTTGCGTATGCCCAACAGGTGATTCCGGACTGTCCGCCAAGTGCTTCTGGCACGTCTGAGAGGTGGTTCCAACATGCCCGGCAGGTCATTTCGGAGAGTCGTCCAAGTGGTTCTGGCGTAGCCCGCAGGTGATTTTGGCGTGTCCGGCAGGTGGTTCCGCCGTGCTCGGCAGGTGGTTCAGGCATGGCCGTCACGTGGTTCCAGTCTGTCCAGGACGTGTTTCCAGCTTCTCCGGCAGGTGGTTCTGGTACGTCTGAGAGGTGGTTCCGCCATGGCTGGCAGGTGATCCCGGACTGTCCCCCAGGTGGTTCTGGCATAGCCAGCAGTTGATACTGGCCTGTCCGGCAAGTGGTTCCAGCGAGTCGAACAGGTGGCTCCGGCGTGCTCGGCAGGTGGTTCCGGTCTGTCCGGTATGTGTTTCCGGCGTGTCCGGGACGTGCTTCTGGCACGTCTGAGAGGTGGTTCCGGCATGCGCGGCAGGTGATTCCGTAGTGTCCGCCAGGTGGTTCTGGCGTACCCGGCAGGTGATTTTGGCGTGTCCGGCAGGTGTTTCTGGCGAGTCGAGCAGGTGGCTCCGGCATGCTCGGCAGGTGCTTCCGGCGTCTCCGGCACTTGGTTCTGGTGTGTCTGAGAGCTGGTTCCGGCATGTCCGGCAGATGATTCCGGTGTGTCCGCCAAGTGGTTCTGGCATACCCACCAGGTGATTTTGGCGTGTCAGGGAGGTGGTACCGGTGAGTCGAGCAGGTGGTTCCGGCGTGCTCAGCAGGTGGTTCAGGCGGTTCTGGCAGGTGTTTTCCGTCTGTTCGGTGTGTGGTTCCAGCATCTCATGAACACGTTTCTGGCACGTCTGAGATGTGGTTCCAGCCGGCCCGACAGGTGTTTCCGCAGTGTCCGCCAAGCGGTTCTGGCGTAGTTGGCAGGTGATTTTGGCATGACTGGCAGGTGGTTCCAGCAAGCCTGGCAGGTGATTCCAAAGTGTTCCCCAACTGGTTGTGGCGTAGCCGGCAGGTGATTTTTGCGTGATCGGCAGGTGGTTCTGGCGAGTCGAGCAGGTGGTTCCGGCGTGCTCGGCTGGTGCTTCCGGGGTCATTGGCACGGGGTTCTGGCATGTCTGAGAGGTGGTTCCTGCATGCCCGGCAAGTGATTCCGGAGTGTTCGCCAAGTGGTTCTGGCATAGTCGGCAGGTGATTTTGGCATGTCCGGCAGGTGGTTCAGGCGAGTTGAGCAGGTGGTTCCAACCTGCTTGGCAGGTGCTTCCGGCGTCTCCGGCACGTGTTTCTGGCACATCTGACAGGTGGTTCCGGCATGCCCGAAAGGTGATTCCGGTTTGTCCGGTAGGTGGTTCCAGCCTGCACGGCATGTGGTTCTGGTACGTCTCAGAGGTGGTTGCGCATGCCCAACAGGTGATTCCGGACTGTCCGCCACATGGTTCTGGCACGTCTGAGAGGTGGTTCCGGCATGCCCGGCAGGTCATCCCAGAGAGTCCTCCAAGTGGTTCTGGCATAACACGCAGGTGATTTTGGCGTGTCTGGCAGGTTGTTCCGTTGTGCTTGGCAGGTGGTTCAGGCTTGGCTGGCAGGTGGTTCCAGACTGTCCAGGACGTGTTTCCAGCTTCTCCGGCAGGTGGTTCTGGTACGTCTGAGAGGTGGTTCCGCCATGGCTGGCAGGTGATTCCGGACCGTCCACCAGGTGGTTCTGGCATAGCCAGCAGTTGATATTGGCCTGTCCGGCAAGTGGTTCCAGCGAGTCGAACAGGTGGCTCCGGCGTGCTCGGCAGGTGGTTCCGGTCTGTCCGGTAGGTGATTCCGGCGTGTCCGTCACGTGCTTCCGGCACGTCTGAGAGGTGGTTCCGGCATGCGCGACAGTTGGTTTCGGAGTGTCCGCCAGGTGGTTCTGGCGTACCCGGCAGGTGATTTTGGCGTGTCCGGCAGGTGTTTCTGGCGAGTCGAGCAGGTGGCTCCGGCATGCTCGGCAGGTGCTTCCGGCGTCTCCGGCACGTGGTTCTGGTGTGTCTGAGAGCTGGTTCCGGCATGTCCGGCAGATGATTCCGGAGTGTCCGCCAAGTGGTTCTGGCATACCCGGCTGGTGATTTGGGCATGTCAGGTAGGTGGTTCCGGCGAGCCGAGCAGGTCGCTCCAGCATGCTCGGCACGTTGTTCAGACGGGTCTGGCAGGTGTTTTCCGTCTGTTCGGGCTGTGGTTCCAGCATCTCATGCACATGGTTCTGGCACGTCTGAGACGTGGTTCCGGCCGGCCCGACAGGTGTTTCCACAGTGTCCGCCAAGTGGTCCTGGAGTAGTTGGCAGGTGATTTTGGCATGACCGGCAGGTGGTTCCAGCAAGCCCGGCAGGTGATTCCGAAGTGTTCCCCAACTGGTTGTGGCGTAGCCGGCAGGTGATTTTGGCGTGTCCGGCAGGTGGTTCCGCCGTGCTCGGCAGGTGGTTCTGGCATGGCCGTCACGTGGTTCCAGTCTGTCCAGGACGTGTTTCCAGCTTCTCCGGCAGGTGGTTCTGGTACGTCTGAGAGGTGGTTCCGCCATGGCTGGCAGGTGATCCCGGACTGTCCCCCAGGTGGCTCTGGCATAGCCAGCAGTTGATATTGGCCTGTCCGGCAAGTGGTTCCAGCGAGTCGAACAGATGGCTCCGGCGTGCTCGGCAGGTGGTTCCGGTCTGTCCGGTAGGTGTTTCCGGCGTGTCCGGCACGTGCTTCCGGCACGTCTGAGAGGTGGTTCCGGCATGCGCGGCAGGTGATTCCGTAGTGTCCGCCAGGGGGTTCTGGCGTACCCGGCAGGTGATTTTGTCGTGTCCGGCAGGTGTTTCTGGCGAGTCGAGCAGGTGGCTCCGGCATGCTCGGCAGGTGCTTCCGGCGTCTCCGGCACTTGGTTCTGGTGTGTCTGAGAGCTGGTTCCGGCATGTCCGGCAGATGATTCCGGAGTGTCCGCCAAGTGGTTCTGGCATACCCAGCAGGTGATTTTGGCGTGTCAGGGAGGTGGTACCAGTGAGTCGAGCAGGTGGTTCCGGCGTCCTCAGCAGGTGGTTCAGGCGGTTCTGGCAGGTGTTTTCCGTCTGTTCGGGGTGTGGTTCCAGCATCTCATGAACACGTTTCTGGCACGTCTGAGATGTGGTTCCAGCCGGCCCGACAGGTGTTTCCGCAGTGTCCGCCAAGCGGTTCTGGCGTAGTTGGCAGGTGATTTTGGCATGACCGGCAGGTGGTTCCAGCAAGCCCGGCAGGTGATTCCGAAGTGTTCCCCAACTGGTTGTGGCGTAGCCGGCAGGTGATTTTTGCGTGTCCGGCAGGTGGTTCTGGCGAATCGAGCAGGTGGTTCCGGCGTGCTCGGCAGGTGCTTCCGGGGTCATTGGCACGTGGTTCTGGCATATCTGAGAGGTGGTTCCGGCATGCCCGGCAGGTGATTCCAGAGTGTTCGCCAAGTGTTTCAGGCGTAGCCGACAGGTGATTCTGCATGTCAAGCGGTAGCTCCTGCGGGTCGAGCCAGTGGTTCCGGCGTGTCCGGCAGGTGGTTCCGGTCTGTCCGGCAGGTGCTTCTGTGGTGTCCGGCACGAGGTTCAGTCTGAGAGGCTATGCGGGCATGCCCCTCACGTGATTCCGGCTTGTCCCCGAAGTGGTGCTGGTGTAGCGGGCAGGTGATTTTGGCGTGTCCGGCAGGTGGTTCAGGCGAGTTGAGCAGGTGCTTGCGACGTGCTCGGAAGGTGCTTCCGGCGTCTCCGGCACGGGTTTCTGGCACATCTGACTGGTGGTTCCGGCATGCCCAAAAGTTGATTCTGGTCTGTCCGGTAGGTGATTCCGGCGTGCACGTCACGTGGTTCTGGTACGTGTCAGAGGTGGTTGCGTATGCCCAACAGGTGATTCCGGACTGTCCGCCACGTGCTTCTGGCACGTCTGAGAGGTGGTTCCAACATGCCCGGCAGGTCATCCCAGAGAGTCCTCCAAGTGGTTCTGGCATAACATGCAGGTGATTTCGGCGTGTCTGGCAGGTTGTTCCGTTGTGCTTGGCAGGTGGTTCAGGCTTGGCCGGCAGGTGGTTCCAGACTGTCCAGGACGTGTTTCCAGCTTCTCCGGCAGGTGGTTCTGGTACGTCTGAGAGGTGGTTCCGCCATGGTGGGCAGGTGATTCCGGACCGTCCCCCAGGTGGTTCTGGCATAGCCAGCATTTGATATTGGCCTGTCCGGCAGGTGGTTCCAGCGATTCGAACAGGTGGCTCCGGCGTGCTCGGCAGGTGGTTCCGGTCTGTCCGGTAGGTGATTCCGGCGTGTCCGGCACGTGCTTCCGGCACGTCTGAGGGGTGGTTCCGGCATGCGCGACAGGTGATTTCGGAGTGTCCGCCAGGTGGTTCTGGCGTACCCGGCAGGTGATTTTGGCGTGTCCGGCAGGTGTTTCTGGCGAGTCGAGCAGGTGGCTCTGGCATGCTCGGCAGGTGCTTCCGGCGTCTCCGGCACTTGGTTCTGGTGTGTCTGAGAGCTGGTTCCGGCATGTCCGGCAGATGATTCCGGAGTGTCCGCCAAGTGGTTCTGGCATACCCAGCAGGTGATTTTGGCGTGTCAGGGAGGTGGTACCGGTGAGTCGAGCAGGTGGTTCCGGCGTGCTCAGCAGGTGGTTCAGGCGGTTCTGGCAGGTGTTTTCCGTCTGTTCGGTGTGTGGTTCCAGCATCTCATGAACACGTTTCTGGCACGTCTGAGATGTGGTTCCAGCCGGCCCGACAGGTGTTTCCGCAGTGTCCGCCAAGCGGTTCTGGCGTAGTTGGCAGGTGATTTTGGCATGACTGGCAGGTGGTTCCAGCAAGCCTGGCAGGTGATTCCAAAGTGTTCCCCAACTGGTTGTGGCGTAGCCGGCAGGTGATTTTTGCGTGATCGGCAGGTGGTTCTGGCGAGTCGAGCAGGTGGTTCCGGCGTGCTCGGCTGGTGCTTCCGGGGTCATTGGCACGGGGTTCTGGCATGTCTGAGAGGTGGTTCCTGCATGCCCGGCAAGTGATTCCGGAGTGTTCGCCAAGTGGTTCTGGCATAGTCGGCAGGTGATTTTGGCATGTCCGGCAGGTGGTTCAGGCGAGTTGAGCAGGTGGTTCCAACCTGCTTGGCAGGTGCTTCCGGCGTCTCCGGCACGTGTTTCTGGCACATCTGACAGGTGGTTCCGGCATGCCCGAAAGGTGATTCCGGTTTGTCCGGTAGGTGGTTCCAGCCTGCACGGCATGTGGTTCTGGTACGTCTCAGAGGTGGTTGCGCATGCCCAACAGGTGATTCCGGACTGTCCGCCACATGGTTCTGGCACGTCTGAGAGGTGGTTCCGGCATGCCCGGCAGGTCATCCCAGAGAGTCCTCCAAGTGGTTCTGGCATAACACGCAGGTGATTTTGGCGTGTCTGGCAGGTTGTTCCGTTGTGCTTGGCAGGTGGTTCAGGCTTGGCTGGCAGGTGGTTCCAGACTGTCCAGGACGTGTTTCCAGCTTCTCCGGCAGGTGGTTCTGGTACGTCTGAGAGGTGGTTCCGCCATGGCTGGCAGGTGATTCCGGACCGTCCACCAGGTGGTTCTGGCATAGCCAGCAGTTGATATTGGCCT
This sequence comes from Equus przewalskii, assembly GCF_037783145.1. Classification (NCBI taxonomy): domain Eukaryota; kingdom Metazoa; phylum Chordata; class Mammalia; order Perissodactyla; family Equidae; genus Equus; species Equus przewalskii. The sequence continues at coordinate 9,289 of NW_027227873.1, read as the reverse complement.
GTCCGGCAAGTGGTTCCAGCGAGTCGAACAGGTGGCTCCGGCGTGCTCGGCAGGTGGTTCCGGTCTGTCCGGTAGGTGATTCCGGCGTGTCCGTCACGTGCTTCCGGCACGTCTGAGAGGTTGTTCCGGCATGCGCGACAGTTGGTTTCGGAGTGTCCGCCAGGTGGTTCTGGCGTACCCGGCAGGTGATTTTGGCGTGTCCGGCAGGTGTTTCTGGCGAGTCGAGCAGGTGGCTCCGGCATGCTCGGCAGGTGCTTCCGGCGTCTCCGGCACGTGGTTCTGGTGTGTCTGAGAGCTGGTTCCGGCATGTCCGGCAGATGATTCCGGAGTGTCCGCCAAGTGGTTCTGGCATACCCGGCTGGTGATTTGGGCATGTCAGGTAGGTGGTTCCGGCGAGCCGAGCAGGTCGCTCCGGCATGCTCGGCACGTTGTTCAGACGGGTCTGGCAGGTGTTTTCCGTCTGTTCGGGGTGTGGTTCCAGCATCTCATGCCCATGGTTCTGGCACGTCTGAGACGTGGTTCCGGCCGGCCCGACAGGTGTTTCCACAGTGTCCGCCAAGTGGTCCTGGAGTAGTTGGCAGGTGATTTTGGCATGACCGGCAGGTGGTTCCAGCAAGCCCGGCAGGTGATTCCGAAGTGTTCCCCAACTGGTTGTGGCGTAGCCGGCAGGTGATTTTGGCGTGTCCGGCAGGTGGTTCCGCCGTGCTCGGCAGGTGGTTCTGGCATGGCCGTCACGTGGTTCCAGTCTGTCCAGGACGTGTTTCCAGCTTCTCCGGCAGGTGGTTCTGGTACGTCTGAGAGGTGGTTCCGCCATGGCTGGCAGGTGATCCCGGACTGTCCCCCAGGTGGCTCTGGCATAGCCAGCAGTTGATATTGGCCTGTCCGGCAAGTGGTTCCAGCGAGTCGAACAGATGGCTCCGGCGTGCTCGGCAGGTGGTTCCGGTCTGTCCGGTAGGTGTTTCCGGCGTGTCCGGCACGTGCTTCCGGCACGTCTGAGAGGTGGTTCCGGCATGCGCGGCAGGTGATTCCGTAGTGTCCGCCAGGGGGTTCTGGCGTACCCGGCAGGTGATTTTGTCGTGTCCGGCAGGTGTTTCTGGCGAGTCGAGCAGGTGGCTCCGGCATGCTCGGCAGGTGCTTCCGGCGTCTCCGGCACTTGGTTCTGGTGTGTCTGAGAGCTGGTTCCGGCATGTCCGGCAGATGATTCCGGAGTGTCCGCCAAGTGGTTCTGGCATACCCAGCAGGTGATTTTGGCGTGTCAGGGAGGTGGTACCGGTGAGTCGAGCAGGTGGTTCCGGCGTGCTCAGCAGGTGGTTCAGGCGGTTCTGGCAGGTGTTTTCCGTCTGTTCGGGGTGTGGTTCCAGCATCTCATGAACACGTTTCTGGCACGTCTGAGATGTGGTTCCAGCCGGCCCGACAGGTGTTTCCGCAGTGTCCGCCAAGCGGTTCTGGCGTAGTTGGCAGGTGATTTTGGCATGACCGGCAGGTGGTTCCAGCAAGCCCGGCAGGTGATTCCGAAGTGTTCCCCAACTGGTTGTGGCGTAGCCGGCAGGTGATTTTTGCGTGTCCGGCAGGTGGTTCTGGCGAATCGAGCAGGTGGTTCCGGCGTGCTCGGCAGGTGCTTCCGGGGTCATTGGCACGTGGTTCTGGCATATCTGAGAGGTGGTTCCGGCATGCCCGGCAGGTGATTCCAGAGTGTTCGCCAAGTGTTTCAGGCGTAGCCGACAGGTGATTCTGCATGTCAAGCGGTAGCTCCTGCGGGTCGAGCCAGTGCTTCCGGCGTGTCCGGCAGGTGGTTCCGGTCTGTCCGGCAGGTGCTTCTGTGGTGTCCGGCACGAGGTTCAGTCTGAGAGGCTATGCGGGCATGCCCCTCACGTGATTCCGGCTTGTCCCCGAAGTGGTGCTGGTGTAGCGGGCAGGTGATTTTGGCGTGTCCGGCAGGTGGTTCAGGCGAGTTGAGCAGGTGCTTGCGACGTGCTCGGAAGGTGCTTCCGGCGTCTCCGGCACGGGTTTCTGGCACATCTGACTGGTGGTTCCGGCATGCCCAAAAGTTGATTCTGGTCTGTCCGGTAGGTGATTCCGGCGTGCACGTCACGTGGTTCTGGTACGTGTCAGAGGTGGTTGCGTATGCCCAACAGGTGATTCCGGACTGTCCGCCACGTGCTTCTGGCACGTCTGAGAGGTGGTTCCAACATGCCCGGCAGGTCATCCCAGAGAGTCCTCCAAGTGGTTCTGGCATAACATGCAGGTGATTTCGGCGTGTCTGGCAGGTTGTTCCGTTGTGCTTGGCAGGTGGTTCAGGCTTGGCCGGCAGGTGGTTCCAGACTGTCCAGGACGTGTTTCCAGCTTCTCCGGCAGGTGGTTCTGGTACGTCTGAGAGGTGGTTCCGCCATGGTGGGCAGGTGATTCCGGACCGTCCCCCAGGTGGTTCTGGCATAGCCAGCATTTGATATTGGCCTGTCCGGCAGGTGGTTCCAGCGATTCGAACAGGTGGCTCCGGCGTGCTCGGCAGGTGGTTCCGGTCTGTCCGGTAGGTGATTCCGGCGTGTCCGGCACGTGCTTCCGGCACGTCTGAGGGGTGGTTCCGGCATGCGCGGCAGGTGATTTCGGAGTGTCCGCCAGGTGGTTCTGGCGTACCCGGCAGGTGATTTTGGCGTGTCCGGCAGGTGTTTCTGGCGAGTCGAGCAGGTGGCTCTGGCATGCTCGGCAGGTGCTTCCGGCGTCTCCGGCACTTGGTTCTGGTGTGTCTGAGAGCTGGTTCCGGCATGTCCGGCAGATGATTCCGGAGTGTCCGCCAAGTGGTTCTGGCATACCCAGCAGGTGATTTTGGCGTGTCAGGGAGGTGGTACCGGTGAGTCGAGCAGGTGGTTCCGGCGTGCTCAGCAGGTGGTTCAGGCGGTTCTGGCTGGTGGTATCCGTCTGTTCGGGGTGTGGTTCCAGCATCTCATGAACACGTTTCTGGCACGTCTGAGATGTGGTTCCAGCCGGCCCGACAGGTGTTTCCGCAGTGTCCGCCAAGCGGTTCTGGCGTAGTTGGCAGGTGATTTTGGCATGACTGGCAGGTGGTTCCAGCAAGCCTGGCAGGTGATTCCAAAGTGTTCCCCAACTGGTTGTGGCGTAGCCGGCAGGTGATTTTTGCGTGATCGGCAGGTGGTTCTGGCGAGTCGAGCAGGTGGTTCCAGCGTGCTCGGCAGGTGTTTCTGGGGTCATTGGCACGGTGTTCTGGCATGTCTGAGAGGTGGTTCCTGCATGCCCGGCAAGTGATTCCGGAGTGTTCGCCAAGTGGTTCTGGCATAGTCGGCAGGTGATTTTGGCATGTCCGGCAGGTGGTTCTGGCCAGTCGAGCAGGTGGTTCCGGCGTGCTCGGCAGGTGCTTCCGGGGTCATTGGCACGGTGTTCTGGCATATTTGAGAGGTGGTTCCGGCATGCCTGGCAGGTGATTCCGGAGTGTTCGCCAAGTGTTTCCGGCATAGCCGGCTGGTGATTTTGCACGTCCAGCGGTCGGTCCGGCGGGTCGAGCCGGTGGTTCCGGCGTGTCCGGCAGGTGGTTCCGGTCTGTCCTGCAGGTGGTTCTGTGGTGTCCGTCACGAGGTTCAGTCTGAGAGGCTGTGCCGGCATGCCCCTCACGTGATTCCGGCTTGTCCCCGAAGTGGTGCTGGTGTAGCGGGCAGGTGATTTTGGCGTGTCCGGCAGGTGGTTCAGGCGAGTTGAGCAGGTGGTTGCGACGTGCTCGGCAGGTGCTTCCGGCGTCTCCGGCACGTGTTTCTGGCACATCTGACTGGTGGTTCCGGCATGCCCAAAAGTTGATTCTGGTCTGTCCGGTAGGTGGTTCCGGTGTGCACGGCACGTGGTTCTGGTACGTCTCAGAGGTGGTTGCGTATGCCCAACAGGTGATTCCGGACTGTCCGCCAAGTGCTTCTGGCACGTGTGAGAGGTGGTTCCAACATGCCCGGCAGGTCATTTCGGAGAGTCGTCCAAGTGGTTCTGGTGTAGCCCGCAGGTGATTTTGGCGTGTCCGTCAGGTGGTTCTGCCGTGCTCGGCAGGTGGTTCAGGCATGGCCGTCACGTGGTTCCAGTCGGTCCAGGACGTGTTTCCAGCTTCTCCGGCAGGTGGTTCTGGTACGTCTGAGAGGTGGTTCCGCCATGGCTGGCAACCGATTCCGGACCGTCCCCCAGGTGGTTCTGGCATAGCCAGCAGTTGATATTGGCCTGTCCGGCAGGTGGTTCCAGCGAGTCGAACAGGTGGCTCCAGCGTTCTTATCAGGTGGTTCCGGTCTGTCCGGTAGGTGTTTCTGGCATGTCTGGCACGTGCTTCCGGCACGTCTGAGAGGTGGTTCCGGCATGCGCGGCAGGTGATTCCGTAGTGTCCGCCAGGTGGTTCTGGCATACCCGGCAGGTGATTTTGGCGTGTCCGGCAGGTGTTTCTGGCGAGTCGAGCAGGTGGCTCCGGCATGCTCGGCAGGTGCTTCCGGCGTCTCCGGCACTTGGTTCTGGTGTGTCTGAGAGCTGGTTCCGGCATGTCCGGCGTATGATTCCGGAGTTTCCGCCAAGTGGTTCTGGCACACCCAGCAGGTGATTTTGGCGTGTCAGGGAGGTGGTACCGGTGAGTCGAGCAGGTGGTTCCGGCGTGCTCGGCAGGTGCTTCCGGCGTCTCCGGCACGTGTTTCTGGCACATCTGAATGGTGGTTCCGGCATGCCCAAAAGTTGATTCCGGTCTGTCCGGCAGGTGGTTCCAGCGAGTCGAACAGGTGGCTCCGGAGTGCTCGGCAGGTGGTTCCGGTCTGTCCGGTAGGTGATTCCGGCGTGTCCGGCACGTGCTTCCGGCACGTCTGAGAGGTGGTTCCGGCATGCGCGACAGGTGGTTTCGGAGTGTCCGCCAGGTGGTTCTGGCGTACCCGGCAGGTGATTTTGGCGTGTCCGGCAGGTGTTTCTGGCGAGTCGAGCAGGTGGCTCCGGCATGCTCGGCAGGTGCTTCCGGCGTCTCCGGCACGTGGTTCTGGTGTGTCTGAGAGCTGGTTCCGGCATGTCCGGCAGATGATTCCGGAGTGTCCGCCAAGTGGTTCTGGCATACCCGGCTGGTGATTTGGGCATGTCAGTTAGGTGGTTCCGGCGAGTCGAGCCGGTGGCTCCGGCGTGCTCGGCAGGTTGTTCAGACGGGTCTGGCAGGTGTTTTCCGTCTGTTCTGGGTGTGGTTCCAGCATCTCATGCACATGGTTCTGGCACGTCTGAGATGCGGTTCCGGCCGGCCCGACAGGTGTTTCCACAGTGTCCGCCAAGTGGTACTGGCGTAGTTGGCAGGTGATTTTGGCATGACCGGCAGGTGGTTCCAGCAAGCCCGGCAGGTGATTCCGAAGTGTTCCCCAACTGGTTGTGGCGTAGCCGGCAGGTGATTCTTGCGTGTCCGGCAGGTGTTTCTGGCGAGTCGAGCAGGTGGCTCCGGCATGCTCGGCAGGTGCTTCCGGCGTCTCCGGCACTTGGTTCTGGTGTGTCTGAGAGCTGGTTCCGGCATGTCCGGCAGATGATTCCGGAGTGTCCGCCAAGTGGTTCTGTCATACCCAGCAGGTGATTTTGGCGTGTCAGGGAGGTGGTACCGGTGAGTCGAGCAGGTGGTTCCGGCGTGCTCAGCAGGTGGTTCAGGCGGTTCTGGCAGGTGGTATCCGTCTGTTCGGGGTGTTGTTCCAGCATCTCATGAACACGTTTCTGGCACGTCTGAGATGTGGTTCCAGCCGGCCCGACAGGTGTTTCCGCAGTGTCCGCCAAGCGGTTCTGGTGTAGTTGGCAGGTGATTTTGGCATGACTGGCAGGTGGTTCCAGCAAGCCTGGCAGGTGATTCCAAAGTCTTCACCAACTGGTTGTGGCGTAGCCGGCAGGTGATTTTTGCGTAATCGGCAGGTGGTTCTGGCGAGTCGAGCAGGTGGTTCCGGCGTGCTCGGCTAGTGCTTCCGGGGTCATTGGCACGGGGTTCTGGCATGTCTGAGAGGTGGTTCCTGCATGCCCGGCAAGTGATTCCGGAGTGTTCGCCAAGTGGTTCTGGCATAGTCGGCAGGTGATTTTGGCATGTTCGGCAGGTGGTTCAGGCGAGTCGAGCAGGTGGCTCCGGCATGCTCGGCAGGTGCTTCCGGCGTCTCCGGCACGTGGTTCTGGTGTGTCTGAGAGCTGGTTCCGGCATGTCCGGCAGATGATTCCGGAGTGTCCGTCAAGTGGTTCTGGCATACCCGGCTGGTGATTTGGGCATGTCAGGTAGGTGGTTCCGGCGAGTTGAGCAGGTGGCTCCGGCGTGCGCGGCAGGTTGTTCAGACGGGTCTGGCAGGTGTTTTTCGTCTGTTCGGGGTGTGATTCCAGCATCTCATGCACATGGTTCTGGCACGTCTGAGATGTGGTTCCGGCCGGCCCGACAGGTGTTTCCACAGTGTCCGCCAAGTGGTACTGGCGTAGTTGGCAGGTGATTTTGGCATGACCGGCAGGTGGTTCCAGCAAGCCCGGCAGGTGATTCCGAAGTGTTCCCCAACTGGTTGTGGCGTAGCCGGCAGGTGATTTTTGCGTGTCCGGCAGGTGGTTCTGGCGAGTCGAGCAGGTGGTTCCGGCGTGCTCGGCAGGTGCTTCCGGGGTCATTGGCACGTGGTTCTGGCATATCTGAGAGGTGGTTCCGGCATGCCCGGCAGGTGATTCCGGAGTGTTCGCCAAGTGTTTCCGGCGTAGCCGGCAGGTTATTTTGCATGTCCAGCGGTCGTTCCGGCGGGTCGAGCCGGTGGTTCCGGCGTGTCCGGCAGGTGGTTCCGGTCTGTCCGGCAGGTGGTTCTGTGGTGTCCGGCACGAGGTTCAGTCTGAGAGGCTGTGCCGGCATGCCCCTCACGTGATTCCGGCTTGTCCCCGAAGTGGTGCTGGTGTAGCGGGCAGGTGATTTTGGCGTGTCCGGCATGTGGTTCAGGCGAGTTGAGCAGGTGCTTGCGACGTGCTCGGCAGGTGCTTCCGGCGTCTCCGGCACGTCTTTCTGGCACATCTGACTGGTGGTTCCGGCATGCCCAAAAGTTGATTCTGGTCTGTCCGGTAGGTGGTTCCGGTGTTCACGGCACGTGGTTCTGGTACGTCTCAGAGGTGGTTGCGTATGCCCAACAGGTGATTCCGGACTGTCCGCCAAGTGCTTCTGGCACGTGTGAGAGGTGGTTCCAACATGCCCGGCAGGTCATTTCGGAGAGTTGTCCAAGTGGTTCTGGTGTAGCCCGCAGGTGATTTTGGCGTGTCCGTCAGGTGGTTCTGCCGTGCTCGGCAGGTGGTTCAGGCATGGCCGTCACGTGGTTCCAGTCGGTCCAGGACGTGTTTCCAGCTTCTCCGGCAGGTGGTTCTGGTACGTCTGAGAGGTGGTTCCGCCATGGCTGGCAACCGATTCCGGACCGTCCCCCAGGTGGTTCTGGCATAGCCAGCAGTTGATATTGGCCTGTCCGGCAGGTGGTTCCAGCGAGTCGAACAGGTGGCTCCAGCGTTCTTATCAGGTGGTTCCGGTCTGTCCGGTAGGTGTTTCTGGCATGTCTGGCACGTGCTTCCGGCACGTCTGAGAGGTGGTTCCGGCATGCGCGGCAGGTGATTCCGTAGTGTCCGCCAGGTGGTTCTGGCATACCCGGCAGGTGATTTTGGCGTGTCCGGCAGGTGTTTCTGGCGAGTCGAGCAGGTGGCTCCGGCATGCTCGGCAGGTGCTTCCGGCGTCTCCGGCACTTGGTTCTGGTGTGTCTGAGAGCTGGTTCCGGCATGTCCGGCGTATGATTCCGGAGTTTCCGCCAAGTGGTTCTGGCACACCCAGCAGGTGATTTTGGCGTGTCAGGGAGGTGGTACCGGTGAGTCGAGCAGGTGGTTCCGGCGTGCTCGGCAGGTGCTTCCGGCGTCTCCGGCACGTGTTTCTGGCACATCTGACTGGTGGTTCCGGCATGCCCAAAAGTTGATTCCGGTCTGTCCGGCAGGTGGTTCCAGCGAGTCGAACAGGTGGCTCCGGCGTGCTCGGCAGGTGGTTCCGGTCTGTCCGGTAGGTGATTCCGGCGTGTCCGGCACGTGCTTCCGGCACGTCTGAGAGGTGGTTCCGGCATGCGCGACAGGTGGTTTCGGAGTGTCCGCCAGGTGGTTCTGGCGTACCCGGCAGGTGATTTTGGCGTGTCCGGCAGGTGTTTCTGGCGAGTCGAGCAGGTGGCTCCGGCATGCTCGGCAGGTGCTTCCGGCGTCTCCGGCACGTGGTTCTGGTGAGTCTGAGAGCTGGTTCCGGCATGTCCGGCAGATGATTCCGGAGTGTCCGCCAAGTGGTTCTGGCATACCCGGCTGGTGATTTGGGCATGTCAGGTAGGTGGTTCCGGCGAGTCGAGCCGGTGGCTCCGGCGTGCTCGGCAGGTTGTTCAGACGGGTCTGGCAGGTGTTTTCCGTCTGTTCGGGGTGTGGTTCCAGCATCTCATGCACATGGTTCTGGCACGTCTGAGATGTGGTTCCGGCCGGCCCGACAGGTGTTTCCACAGTGTCCGCCAAGTGGTACTGGCGTAGTTGGCAGGTGATTTTGGCATGACCGGCAGGTGGTTCCAGCAAGCCCGGCAGGTGATTCCGAAGTGTTCCCCAACTGGTTGTGGCGTAGCCGGCAGGTGATTTTTGCGTGTCCGGCAGGTGTTTCTGGCGAGTCGAGCAGGTGGCTCCGGCATGCTCGGCAGGTGCTTCCGGCGTCTCCGGCACTTGGTTCTGGTGTGTCTGAGAGCTGGTTCCGGCATGTCCGGCAGATGATTCCGGAGTGTCCGCCAAGTGGTTCTGGCATACCCAGCAGGTGATTTTGGCGTGTCAGGGAGGTGGTACCGGTGAGTCGAGCAGGTGGTTCCGGCGTGCTCAGCAGGTGGTTCAGGCGGTTCTGGCAGGTGGTATCCGTCTGTTCGGGGTGTGGTTCCAGCATCTCATGAACACGTTTCTGGCACGTCTGAGATGTGGTTCCAGCCGGCCCGACAGGTGTTTCCGCAGTGTCCGCCAAGCGGTTCTGGTGTAGTTGGCAGGTGATTTTGGCATGACTGGCAGGTGGTTCCAGCAAGCCTGGCAGGTGATTCCAAAGTGTTCACCAACTGGTTGTGGCGTAGCCGGCAGGTGATTTTTGCGTAATCGGCAGGTGGTTCTGGCGAGTCGAGCAGGTGGTTCCGGCGTGCTCGGCTAGTGCTTCCGGGGTCATTGGCACGGGGTTCTGGCATGTCTGAGAGGTGGTTCCTGCATGCCCGGCAAGTGATTCCGGAGTGTTCGCCAAGTGGTTCTGGCATAGTCGGCAGGTGATTTTGGCATGTTCGGC
>NW_027227872.1:0-27513 GCF_037783145.1 Equus przewalskii | reverse complement strand
TGCCGGAGAAGCTGCAAACACGTCCTGGACAGTCTGGAACCACCTGCCGGCCAAGCCTGAACCACCTGCCAAGCACAACGGAACAACCTGCCAGACACGCCAAAATCACCTGCGTGTTATGCCAGAACCACTTGGAGGACTCTCTGGGATGACCCGCCGGGCATGCCGGAACCACCTCTCAGACTGCCAGAACCATGTGGCGGACAGTCCGAAATCACCTGTTGGGCATGCGCAACCACCTCTGAGACGTACCAGAACCACATGCCGTGCAGGCTGGAACCACCTACCGGACAGACCGGAATCACCTTTCGGGCATGCCGGAACCACCTGTCAGATGTGCCAGAAACACGTGCCGGAGACGCCGGGAAGCACCTGCCAAGCACGTTGGAACCACCTGCTCAACTCGCCTGAACCGCCTGCCGGACATGCCAAAATCACCTGCCGACTATGCCAGAACCACTTGGCGAACACTCCGGAATCACTTGCCGGGCATGCAGGAACCACCTCTCAGACATGCCATAACCCCGTGCCAATGACCCCGGAAGCACCAGCCGAGCACGCCGGCAACCACCTGCTCGACTCGCCAGAACCACCTGCCTGACACGCAAAAATCACCTGCTGGGTATGCCACAACCAGTTGGTGAACACTTTGGAATCACCTGCCAGGCTTGCTGGAACCACCTGCCAGTCATGCCAAAATCACCTGCCAACTACGCCAGAACCGCTTGGCGGACACTGCGGAATCATCCGTCGGACCTGCCGGAACCACTCTCAGACGTGCCAGAACCGTGTGCAGGAGACGCCGGAACCACACCCCGAACAGACGGATACCACCTGCCAGAACCGCCTGAACCACCTGCTGAGCATGCCGGAACCACCTGCTCGACTCACCGGAAACACCTCCCGGACACGCCAAAATCACCTGCCGGGTATGCCAGAACCACTTGGCGGACACTCCGGAATCATCTGCCGACATGCCGGAACCAGCTCTCAGACACACCAGAACCAAGTGCCGGAGACGCCGGAAGCACCTGCCGACCAGCCGGAGCCACCTGCTCGACTCGCCAGAAACACCTGCCGGACACGCCAAAATCACCTGCCGGGTATGCCAGAACCACCTGGCGGACACTACGGAATCGCCTGCCGCGCATGCCGGAACCACCTCTCAGACGTGCCGGAAGCACGTGCCAGACACGCCGGAAACACCTACCGGACAGACCGGAACCACCTGCCAAGAACGCCGGAGCCACCTGTTCGACTCCCTGGAACCACTTGCCGGACAGGCCAATATCAACTGCTGGCTATGCCAGAACCACCTGGGGGACAGTCCGGGATCACCTGCCAGCCATGGCGGAACCACCTCTCAGACGTACCAGAACCACCTGCCGGAGAAGCTGGAAACACGTCCTGGACAGACTGGAACCACGTGACGGCCATGCCTGAACCACCTGCCGAGCACGGCGGAACCACCTGCCGGACACGCCAAAATCACCTGCGGGCTACGCCAGAACCACTTGGACGACTCTCCGAAATGACCTGCCGGGCATGTTGGAACCATCTCTCAGACGTGCCAGAAGCACGTGGCGGACAGTCCCGGAATCACCTGTTGGGCATACGCAACCACCTCTGACACGTACCAGAACCACGTGCCGTGCACGCCGGAACCACCTACCGGACAGACCGGAATCAACTTTTGGGCATGCCGGAACCACCAGTCAGATGTGCCAGAAACACGTGCCGGAGACGCCGGAAGCACCTGCCGAGCACGTCGCAACCACCTGCTCAACTCGCCTGAACCTACCTGCCGGACACGCCAAAATCACCTGCCCGCTACACCAGCACCACTTCGGGGACAAGCCGGAATCACGTGAGGGGCATGCCGGCACAGCCTCTCAGACTGAACCTCGTGCCGGACACCACAGAACCACCTGCCGGACAGACCGGAACCACCTGCCGGACACGCCGGAACCACCGGCTCGACCCGCCGGAACGACCGCTGGACATGCAAAATAACCTGCCGGCTACGCCGGAAACACTTGGCGAACACTCCGGAATCACCTGCCGGGCATGCCGGAACCACCTCTCAGATATGCCAGAACCACGTGCCAATGACCCCGGAAGCACCTGCCGAGCACGCCGGAACCACCTGCTCGACTCGCCAGAACCACCTGCCGGACACGCAAAAATCACCTGCCGGCTACGCCACAACCAGTTGGGGAACACTTCGGAATCACCTGCCGACCTCTAGGATATCCCAAGACCACGTGCCAATGACCCCGGAAGCACAGAGCACGCCGGAACCACCTGCTCGACTTCGCCAGAACCACCTGCCGGACACGCAAAAATCACCTGCCGGCTACGCCACAACCAGTTGGGAACACTTGGAATCACCTGCCGGGCTTGCTAGGAACCGCCTGCCGGTCATGCCAAAATCACCTGCCAACTACGCCAGTGTACCCACTGCGGACACTGTGGAAACACCTGTCGGCCGACCGAAACCTCCTCTCAGACGTGGCAGAACCATGTGCATGAATGCTGGAGTCACACCCCGAACAGACGAAAAACACCTGCCAACCCGTCTGAACAACCTGCCGAGCACGCCGGAGCCACCTCCTCGACTCGCCGGAACCACCTACCTGACATGCCCAAATCACCAGCCGGGTATGCCAGAACCACTTGGCGGACACTCCCGGAATCATCTGCCGGACATGCCGGAACCAGCTCTCAGACACACCAGAACCACGTGCCGGAGACGCCGGAAGCACCTGCCGAGCATGCCGGAGCCACCTGCTCGAGCTCGCCAGAAACACCTCCCGGACACGCCAAAATCACCTGCCGGGTACGCCAGAACCACCTGGCGGACACTCCGAAACCACCTGTCGCGCATGCCGGAACCACCTCTCAGACGTGCCGGAAGCACGTGCCGGACACGCCGGAATCACCTACCGGACAGACCGGAACCACCTGCCGAGCACGCCGGAGCCACCTGTTCGACTCGCTGGAACCACCTGCCGGACAGGCCAATATCAACTGCTGGCTATGCCAGAACCACCTGGGGGACGGTCCGGAATCGCCTGCCAGCCATGGCGGAACCACCTCTCAGACGTACCAGAACCACCTGCCGGAGAAGCTGCAAACACGTCCTGGACAGTCTGGAACCACCTGCCGGCCAAGCCTGAACCACCTGCCAAGCACAACGGAACAACCTGCCAGACACGCCAAAATCACCTGCGTGTTATGCCAGAACCACTTGGAGGACTCTCTGGGATGACCCGCCGGGCATGCCGGAACCACCTCTCAGACGTGCCAGAACCATGTGGCGGACAGTCCGGAATCACCTTTTGGGCATGCGCAACCACCTCTGAGACGTACCAGAACCACATGCCGTGCAGGCTGGAACCACCTACCGGACAGACCGGAATCACCTTTCGGGCATGCCGGAACCACCTGTCAGATGTGCCAGAAACACGTGCCGGAGACGCCGGAAGCACCTGCCAAGCACGTTGGAACCACCTGCTCAACTCGCCTGAACCACCTGCCGGACATGCCAAAATCACCTGCCGACTATGCCAGAACCACCTGGCGAACACTCCGGAATCACTTGCCGGGCATGCGGGAACCACCTCTCAGACATGCCATAACCCCGTGCCAATGACCCCGGAAGCACCTGCCGAGCACGCCGGAAACCACCTGCTCGACTCACCGGTACCACCTCCCTGACACGCCAAAATCACCTGCTGGGTGTGCCAGAACCACTTGGCGGAAACTCCGGAATCATGCGTCGGACATGCCGGAACCAGCTCTCAGACACACCAGAACCAAGTGCCGGAGACGCCGGAAGCACGTGCCGAGCATGCCGGAGCCACCTGCTCGACTCGCCAGAAACACCTGCCGGACACGCCAAAATCACCTGCCGGGTATGCCAGAACCACTTGGCGGACACTCCGGAATCATCTGCCGGACATGCCGGAACCAGCTCTCAGACACACCAGAACCAAGTGCCGGAGACGCCGGAAGCACCTGCCGAGCAGCCCGGAGCCACCTGCTCGACCCGCCAGAAACACCTGCCGGACACGCCAAAATCACCTGCCGGGTATGCCAGAAACACGTGGCGGACACTAGGGAATCACCTGCCGCGCATGCCGGAACCACCTCTCAGACGTGCCGGAAGCACGAGCCGGACACGCCGGAAACACCTACCGGACAGACCGGAACCACCTGCCGAGCACGCCGGAGCCACCTGTTCGACTCGCTGGAACCACTTGCCGGACAGGCCAATATCAACTGCTGGCTATGCCAGAACCACCTGGGGGACAGTCCGGGATCACCTGCCAGCCATGGCGGAACCACCTCTCAGACGTACCAGAACCACCTGCCGGAGAAGCTGGAAACACGTCCTGGACAGACTGGAACCCCGTGACGGCCATGCCTGAACCACCTGCCGAGCACGGCGGAACCACCTGCCGGACACGCCAAAATCACCTGCGGGCTACGCCAGAACCACTTGGACGACTCTCCGAAATGACCTGCCGGGCATGTTGGAACCATCTATCAGACGTGCCAGAAGCACGTGGTGGACAGTCCGGAATCACCTGTTGGGCATACGCAACCACCTCTGACACGTACCAGAACCACGTGCCGTGCACGCCGGAACCACCTACCGGACAGACCGGAATCAACTTTTGGGCATGCCGGAACCACCAGTCAGATGTGCCAGAAACACGTGCCGGAGACGCCGGAAGCACCTGCCGAGCACGTCGCAAGCACCTGCTCAACTCGCCTGAACTACCTGCCGGACACGCCAAAATCACCTGCCCGCTACACCAGCACCACTTCGGGGACAAGCCGGAATCACGTGAGGGGCATGCCGGCACAGCCTCTCAGACTGAACCTCGTGCCGGACACCACAGAACCACCTGCCGGACAGACCGGAACCACCTGCCGGACACGCCGGAACCACCGGCTCGACCCGCCGGAACGACCGCTGGACATGCAAAATAACCTGCCGGCTACGCCGGAAACACTTGGCGAACACTCCGGAATCACCTGCCGGGCATGCCGGAACCACCTCTCAGATATGCCAGAACCACGTGCCAATGACCCCGGAAGCACCTGCCGAGCACGCCGGAACCACCTGCTCGACTCGCCAGAACCACCTGCCGGACACGCAAAAATCACCTGCCGGCTACGCCACAACCAGTTGGGGAACACTTCGGAATCACCTGCCGGGCTTGCTGGAACCACCTGCCGGTCATGCCAAAATCACCTGCCAACTACGCCAGTACCACTTGGCGGACACTGTGGAAACACCTGTCGGGCCGGCCGGAACCACATCTCAGACGTGCCAGAACCATGTGCATGAGATGCTGGAATCACACCCCGAACAGACGAAAAACACCTGCCAGACCCGTCTGAACAACCTGCCGCGCACGCCGGAGCCACCTGCTCAACTCGCCGGAACCACCTACCTGACATGCCCAAATCACCAGCCGGGTATGCCAGAACCACTTGACGGACACTCCGGAATCATCTGCCGGACATGCCGGAACCAGCTCTCAGACACACCAGAACCACGTGCCGGAGACGCCGGAAGCACCTGCCGAGCATGCCGGAGCCACCTGCTCGACTCGCCAGAAACACCTGCCGGACACGCCAAAATCACCTGCCGGGTACGCCAGAACCACCTGGCGGACACTCCGAAACCACCTGTCGCGCATGCCGGAACCACCTCTCAGACGTGCCAGAACCATGTGGCGTACAGTCCGGAATCACCTGTTGGGCATGCGCAACCACCTCTGAGACGTACCAGAACCACATGCCGTGCAGGCTGGAACCACCTACCGGACACACCGGAATCACCTTTCGGGCATGCCGGAACCACCTGTCAGATGTGCCAGAAACACGTGCCGGAGACGCCGGAAGCACCTGCCAAGCACGTTGGAACCACCTGCTCAACTCGCCTGAACCACCTGCCGGACATGCCAAAATCACCTGCCGACTATGCCAGAACCACTTGGCGAACACTCCGTAATCACTTGCCGGGCATGCAGGAACCACCTCTCAGACATGCCAGAACCCCGTGCCAATGACCCCGGAAGCACCAGCCGAGCACGCCGGAACCACCTGCTCGACTCGCCAGAACCACCTGCCGATCACGCAAAAATCACCTGCCGGCTACGCCACAACCAGTTGGGGAACACTTTGGAATCACCTGCCAGGCTTGCTGGAACCACCTGCCAGTCATGCCAAAATCACCTGCCAACTACGCCAGAACCGCTTGGCGGACACTGCGGAAACACCTGTCGGGCCGGCTGGAACCACATCTCAGACGTGCCAGAAACGTGTTCATGAGATGCTGGAACCACACCCCGAACAGACGGAAAACACCTGCCAGAACCGCCTGAACCACCTGCTGAGCACGCCGGAACCACCTGCTCGACTCACCGGTACCACCTCCCTGACACGCCAAAATCACCTGCTGGGTATGCCAGAACCACTTGGCGGACACTCCGGAATCATCTGCCGGACATGCCGGAACCAGCTCTCAGACACACCAGAACCAAGTGCCGGAGACGCCGGAAGCACCTGCCGAGCATGCCGGAGCCACCTGCTCGACTCGCCAGAAACACCTGCCGGACACGCCAAAATCACCTGCCGGGTACGCCAGAACCACCTGGCGGACACTACGGAATCACCTGCCGCGCATGCCGGAACCACCTCTCAGACGTGCCGGAAGCACGTGCCGGACACGCCGGAAACACATACCGGACAGACCGGAACCACCTGCCGAGCACGCCGGAGCCACCTGTTCGACTCGCTGGAACCACCTGCCGGACAGGCCAGTATCAACTGCTGGCTATGCCAGAACCACCTGGGGGACAGTCCGGGATCACCTGCCAGCCATGGCGGAACCACCTCTCAGACGTACCAGAACCACCTGCCGGAGAAGCTGGAAACACGTCCTGGACAGACTGGAACCACGTGACGGCCATGCCTGAACCACCTGCCGAGCACGGCGGAACCACCTGCCGGACACGCCAAAATCACCTGCGGGCTACGCCAGAACCACTTGGGCGACTCTCCGAAATGACCTGCCGGGCATGTTGGAACCACCTCTCAGACGTGCCAGAAGCACGTGGCGGACAATCCGGAATCACCTGTTGGGCATACGCAACCACCTCTGAGACGTACCAGAACCACGTGCCGTGCACGCTGGAAGCACCTACCGGACAGACCGGAATCAACTTTTGGGCATGCCGGAACCACCAGTCAGATGTGCCAGAAGCACGTGCCGGAGACGCCGGAAGCACCTGCCGAGCACGTCGCAACCACCTGCTCAACTCGCCTGAACCACCTGCCGGACACGCCGAAATCACCTGCCCGCTACACCAGCACCACTTCGGGGACAAGCCGGAATCACGTGAGGGGCATGCCGGCACAGCCTCTCAGACTGAACCTCGTGCCGGACACCACAGAACCACCTGCCGGACAGACCGGAACCACCTGCCGGACACGCCGGAACCACCGGCTCGACCCGCCGGACCGACCGCTGGACGTGCAAAATCACCAGCCGGCTATGCCGGAAACACTTGGCGAACACTCCGGAATCACCTGCCGAGCATGCCGGAACCACCTCTCAGATATGCCAGAACCACGTGCCAATGACCCCGGAAGCACCTGCCGAGCACGCCGGAACCACCTGCTCGACTCGCCAGAACCACCTGCCGGACACGCCAAAATCACCTGCCGGCTACGCCACAACCAGTTGGGGAACACTTCGGAATCACCTGCCGGGCTTGCTGGAACCACCTGCCGGTCACGCCAAAATCACCTGCCAACTACGCCAGGACCACTTGGCGGACACTGTGGAAACACATGTCGGGCCGGCCGGAACCACATCTCAGACGTGTCAGAACCATGTGCATGAGATGCTGGAACCACACCCCGAACAGACGGAAAACACCTTCTAGACCCGTCTGAACAACCTGCCGAGCACGCCGGAGCCACCTGCTCGACTCGCCGGAACCACCTACCTGACATGCCCAAATCACCAGGCGGGTATGCCAGATCCACTTGGGGGACACTCCGGAATCATCTGCCGGACATGCCGGAAGCAGCTCTCAGACACACCAGAACCACGTGCCGGAGACGCCGGAAGCACCTGCCGAGCATGCCGGAGCCACCTGCTCGACTCGCCAGAAACACCTGCCGGACACGCCAAAATCACCTGCCGGGTACGTCAGAACCACCTGGCGGACACTCCGAAATCACCTGTCGCGCTTGCCGGAACCACCTCTCAGACGTGCCGGAAGCACGTGCCGGAGACGCCGGAATCACCTACCGGACAGACCGGAACCACCTGCCGATCACGCCGGAGCCACCTGTTCGACTCGCTGTCACCACCTGCCGGACAGGCCATTATCAACTGCTGGCTATGCCAGAACCACCTGGGTGATGGTCCGGAATCACCTGCCAGCCATGGCGGAACCACCTCTCAGACGTACCAGAGCCACCTGCCGGAGAAGCTGGAAACACGTCCTGGACAGTCTGGAACCACCTGCCGGCCAAGCCTGAACCACCTGCCAAGCACAACGGAACAACCTGCCAGACACGCCAAAATCACCTGCGTGTTATGCCAGAACCACTTGGAGGACTCTCTGGGATGACCTGCCGGGCATGCCGGAACCACCTCTCAGACGTGCCAGAACCATGTGGCGGACAGTCCGGAATCACCTGTTGGGCATGCGCAACCACCTCTGAGACGTACCAGAACCGCAGGCCGTGCAGGCTGGAACCACTTACCGGACAGACCGGAATGACGTTTCTGGCATGCCGGAACCACCTGTCAGATGTGCCAGAAACACGTGCCGGAGACGCCGGAAGCACCTGCCAAGCACGTTGGAACCACCTGCTCAACTCGCCTGAACCACCTGCCGGACATGCCAAAATCACCTGCCGACTATGCCAGAACCACTTGGCGAACACTCCAGAATCACTTTCCGGGCATGCAGGAACCACCTCTCAGACATGCCAGAACCCCGTGCCAATGACCCTGGAAGCACCAGCCGAGCAGGCCGGAACCACCTGCTCGACTCGCCAGAGCCACCTGCCGATCACGCAAAAATCACCTGCCGGCTACGCCACAACCAGTTGGGGAACACTTCGGAATCACCTGCCGGGCTTGCTGGAACCACCTGCCGGTCATGCCAAAATCACCTGCCAACTACGCCAGTACCACTTGGCGGACACTGTGGAAACACCTGTCGGGCCGGCTGGAACCACATCTCAGACGTGCCAGAAACGTGTTCATGAGATGCTGGAACCACACCCCGAACAGACTGATACCACCTGCCAGAACCGCCTGAACCACCTGCTGAGCACGCCGGAACCACCTGCTCGACTCACCGGTACCACCTCCCTGACACGCCAAAATCACCTGCTGGGTATGCCAGAACCACTTGGCGGACACTCCGGAATCATCTGCCGGACATGCCGGAACCAGCTCTCAGACACACCAGAACCAAGTGCCGGAGACGCCGGAAGCACCTGCCGAGCACGTCGCAACCACCTGCTCAACGCGCCTGAACCACCTGCCGGACACGCCAAAATCACCTGCGTGTTATGCCAGAACCACTTGGAGGACTCTCTGGGATGACCTGCCGGGCATGCCGGAACCACCTCTCAGACGTGCCAGAACCATGTGGCGGACAGTCCGGAATCACCTGTTGGGCATGGGCAACCACCTCTGAGACGTACCAGAACCACATGCCGTGCAGGCTGGAACCACCTACCGGACACACCGGAATCACCTTTCGGGCATGCCGGAACCACCTGTCAGATGTGCCAGAAACACGTGCCGGAGACGCCGGAAGCACCTGCCAAGCACGTTAGAACCACCTGCTCAACTCGCCTGAACCACCTGCCGGACATGCCAAAATCACCTGCCGACTATGCCAGAACCACCTGGCGAACACTCCGGAATCACTTGCCGGGCATGCGGGAACCACCTCTCAGACATGCCATAACCCCGTGCCAATGACCCCTGAAGCACCTGCCGAGCACGCCGGAACCACCTGCTCGACTCACCGGTACCACCTCACTGACACGCCAAATTCACCTACTGGGTGTGCCAGAACCACTTGGCGGAAACTCCGGAATCATACGCCGGACATGCCGGAACCAGCTCTCAGACACACCAGAACCAAGTGCCGGAGACGCCGGAAGCACCTGCCGAGCATGCCGGAGCCACCTGCTCGACTCGCCAGAAACACCTTCCGGACACGCCAAAATCACCTGCCGGGTATGCCAGCACCACCTGGCGGACACTACGGAATCACCTGCCGCGCATGCCGGAACCACCTCTCAGACGTGCCGGAAGCACGTGCCAGACATGCCGGAAACACCTACCGGACAGACCGGAACCACCTGCCAAGAACGCCGGAGCCATCTGTTCGACTCGCTGGAACCACTTGCCGGACAGGCCAATATCAACTGCTGGCTATGCCAGAACCACCTGGGGGACAGTCCGGGATCACCTGCCAGCCATGGCGGAACCACCTCTCAGACGTACCAGAACCACCTGCCGGAGAAGCTGGAAACACGTCCTGGACAGACTGGAACCACGTGACGGCCATGCCTGAACCACCTGCCGAGCACGGCGGAACCACCTGCCGGACACGCCAAAATCACCTGCCCGCTACACCAGCACCACTTCGGGGACAAGCCGGAATCACGTGAGGGGCATGCCGGCACAGCCTCTCAGACTGAACCTTGTGCCGGACACCACAGAACCACCTGCCGGACAGACCGGAACCACCTGCCGGACACGCCGGAACCACCGGCTCGACCCGCAGGAACGACCGCTGGACATGCAAAATCACCTGCAGGCTACGCCAGAAACACTTGGAGAACACTCCGGAATCACCTGCCCGGCATGCCGGAACCACCTCTCAGATATGCCAGAACCACGTGCCAATGACCCCGGAAGCACCTGCCGAGCACGCCGGAACCACCTGCTCGACTCGCCAGAACCACCTGCCGGACACGCAAAAATCACCTGCCGGCTACGCCACAACCAGTTGGGGAACACTTCGGAATCACCTGCCGGGCTTGCTGGAACCACCTGCCGGTCATGCCAAAATCACCTGCCAACTACGCCAGTACCACTTGGCGGACACTGTGGAAACACCTGTCGGGCCTGCCGGAACCACATCTCAGATGCGCCAGAACCATGTGCATGAGATGCTGGAACCACACTCCGAACAGACGGAAAACACCTGCCAGACTCGTCTGAACAACCAGCCGAGCACGCCGGAACCACCTGCTCGACTCACCGGTACCACCTCCCTGACACGCCAAAATCACCTGCTGGGTATGCCAGAACCACTTGGCGGACACTCCGGGATCATCTGCCGGACATGCCGGAACCAGCTCTCAGACACACCAGAACCAAGTGCCGGAGACGCCGGAAGCACCTGCCGAGCATGCCGGAGCCACCTGCTCGACTCGCCAGAAACACCTGCCGGACACGCCAAAATCACCTGCCGGGTACGCCAGAACCACCTGGCGGACACTACGGAATCACCTGCCGCGCATGCCGGAACCACCTCTCAGACGTGCCGGAAGCACGTGCCGGACACGCCGGAAACACCTACCGGACAGACCGGAACCACCTGCCGAGCACGCCGGAGCCATCTGTTCGACTCGCTGGAACCACTTGCCGGACAGGCCAATATCAACTGCTGGCTATGCCAGAGCCACCTGGGGGACAGTCCGGGATCACCTGCCAGCCATGGCGGAACCACCTCTCAGACGTACCAGAACCACCTGCCGGAGAAGCTGGAAACACGTCCTGGACAGACTGGAACCACGTGACGGCCATGCCTGAACCACCTGCCGAGCACGGTGGAACCACCTGCCGGACACGCCAAAATCACCTGCGGGCTACGCCAGAACCACTTGGACGACTCTCCGAAATGACCTGCCGGGCATGTTGGAACCACCTCTCAGACGTGCCAGAAGCACGTGGCGGACAGTCCGGAATCACCTGTTGGGCATACGCAACCACCTCTGACACGTACCAGAACCACGTGCCGTGCACGCCGGAACCACCTACCGGACAGACCGGAATCAACTTTTGGGCATGCCGGAACCACCAGTCAGATGTGCCAGAAACACGTGCCGGAGACGCCGGAAGCACCTGCCGAGCACGTCGCAACCACCTGCTCAACTCGCCTGAACCACCTGCCGGACACGCCAAAATCACCTGCCCGCTACACCAGCACCACTTCGGGGACAAGACGGAATCACGTGAGGGGCATGCCGGAACAACCTCTCAGACTGAACCTCGTGCCGGACACCACAGAACCACCTGCCGGACAGACCGGAAACACCTGCCGGACACGCCGGAACCACCGGCTCGACCCGCCGGACCTACCGATGGACGTGCAAAATCACCTGCCGGCTATGCCGGAAACACTTGGCGAACACTCCGGAATCACCTGCCGGGCATGCCGGAACCACCTCTCAGATATGCCAGAACCCCGTGCCAATGACCCCGGAAGCACCTGCCGAGCACGCCGGAACCACCTGCTCGACTCGCCAGAACCACCTGCCGGACACGCAAAAATCGCCTGCCGGCTACGCCACAACCAGTTGGGGAACACTTCGGAATCACCTGCCGGGCTTGCTGGAACCACCTGCCGGTCATGCCAAAATCACCTGCCAACTACGCCAGTACCACTTGGCGGACACTGTGGAAACACCTGTCGGGCCGGCCGGAACCACATCTCAGACGTGCCAGAACCATGTGCATGAGATGCTGGAACCACACCCCGAACAGACGGAAAACACCTGCCAGACCCGTCTGAACAACCTGCCGAGCACACCGGAGCCACCTGCTCGACTCGCCGGAACCACCTACCTGACATGCCCAAATCACCAGCCGGGTATGCCAGAACCGCTTGGCGGACACTCCGGAATCATCTGCCGGACATGCCGGAACCAGCTCTCAGACACACCAGAACCACGTGCCGGAGACGCCGGAAGCACCTGCCGAGCATGCCGGAGCCACCTGCTCGACTCGCCAGAAACACCTGCCGGACACGCCAAAATCACCTGCCGGGTACGCCAGAACCACCTGGCGGACACTCCGAAATCACCTGTCGCGCATCCAGAACCACCTCTCAGACGTGCCGGAAGCACGTGCCGGACACACCGGAATCACCTACCGGACAGACCGGAACCACCTGCCGAGCACGCCGGAGCCACCTGTTCGACTCGCTGGAACCACCTGCCGGACAGGCCAATATCAACTGCTGGCTATGCCAGAACCACCTGGGGGACGGTCCGGAATCGCCTGCCAGCCATGGCGGAACCACCTCTCAGACGTACCAGAACCACCTGCCGGAGAAGCTGGAAACACGTCCTGGACAGTCTGGAACCACCTGCCGGCCAAGCCTGAACCACCTGCCAAGCACAACGGAACAACCTGCCAGACATGCCAAAATCACCTGCGTGTTATGCCAGAACCACTTGGAGGACTCTCTGGGATGACCCGCCGGGCATGCCGGAACCACCTCTCAGACGTGCCAGAACCATGTGGCGGACTGTCCGGAATCACCTGTTGGGCATGCGCAACCACCTCTGAGACGTACCAGAACCACATGCCGTGCAGGCTGGAACCACCTACCGGACAGACCGGAATCACCTTTCGGGCATGCCGGAACCACCTGTCAGATGTGCCAGAAACACGTGCCGGAGACGCCGGAAGCACCTGCCAAGCACGTTAGAACCACCTGCTCAACTCGCCTGAACCACCTGCCGGACACGCCAAAATCACCTGCCCGCTACACCAGCACCACTTCGGGGACAAGACGGAATCACGTGAGGGGCATGCCGGAACAACCTCTCAGACTGAACCTCGTGCCGGACACCACAGAACCACCTGCCGGACAGACCGGAAACACCTGCCGGACACGCCGGAACCACCGGCTCGACCCGCCGGACCTACCGATGGACGTGCAAAATCACCTGCCGGCTATGCCGGAAACACTTGGCGAACACTCCGGAATCACCTGCCGGGCATGCCGGAACCACCTCTCAGATATGCCAGAACCACGTGCCAATGACCCCGGAAGCACCTGCCGAGCACGCCGGAACCACCTGCTCGACTCGCCAGAACCACCTGCCGGACACGCAAAAATCGCCTGCCGGCTACGCCACAACCAGTTGGGGAACACTTCAGAATCACCTGCCGGGCTTGCTGGAACCACCTGCCGGTCATGCCAAAATCACCTGCCAACTACGCCAGTACCACTTGGCGGACACTGTGGAAACACCTGTCGGGCCGGCCGGAACCACATCTCAGACGTGCCAGAACCATGTGCATGAGATGCTGGAACCACACCCCGAACAGACGGAAAACACCTGCCAGACCCGTCTGAACAACCTGCCGAGCACACCGGAGCCACCTGCTCGACTCGCCGGAACCACCTACCTGACATGCCCAAATCACCAGCCGGTTATGCCAGAACCGCTTGGCGGACACTCCGGAATCATCTGCCGGACATGCCGGAACCAGCTCTCAGACACACCAGAACCACGTGCCGGAGACGCCGGAAGCACCTGCCGAGCATGCCGGAGCCACCTGCTCGACTCGCCAGAAACACCTGCCGGACACGCCAAAATCACCTGCCGGGTACGCCAGAACCACCTGGCGGACACTCCGAAATCACCTGTCGCGCATCCAGAACCACCTCTCAGACGTGCCGGAAGCACGTGCCGGACACACCGGAATCACCTACCGGACAGACCGGAACCACCTGCCGAGCACGCCGGAGCCACCTGTTCGACTCGCTGGAACCACCTGCCGGACAGGCCAATATCAACTGCTGGCTATGCCAAAACCACCTGGGGGACGGTCCGGAATCGCCTGCCAGCCATGGCGGAACCACCTCTCAGAGGTACCAGACCCACCTGCCGGAGAAGCTGGAAACACGTCCTGGACAGTCTGGAACCACCTGCCGGCCAAGCCTGAACCACCTGCCAAGCACAACGGAACAACCTGCCAGACATGCCAAAATCACCTGCGTGTTATGCCAGAACCACTTGGAGGACTCTCTGGGATGACCCGCCGGGCATGCCGGAACCACCTCTCAGACGTGCCAGAACCATGTGGCGGACTGTCCGGAATCACCTGTTGGGCATGCGCAACCACCTCTGAGACGTACCAGAACCACATGCCGTGCAGGCTGGAACCACCTACCGGACAGACCGGAATCACCTTTCGGGCATGCCGGAACCACCTGTCAGATGTGCCAGAAACACGTGCCGGAGACGCCGGAAGCACCTGCCAAGCACGTTGGAACCACCTGCTCAACTCGCCTGAACCACCTGCCGGACATGCCAAAATCACCTGCCGACTATGCCAGAACCACTTGGCGAACACTCCGGAATCACTTGCGGGGCATGCAGGAACCACCTCTCAGACATGCCAGAACCCCGTGCCAATGACCCCGGAAGCACCAGCTGAGCACGCCGGAACCCCCTCTCGACTCGCCAGAACCACCTGCCGATCACGCAAAAATCACCTGCCGGCTACGCCACAACCAGTTGGTGAACACTTTGGAATCACCTGCCAGGCTTGCTGGAACCACCTGCCAGTCATGCCAAAATCACCTGCCAACTACGCCAGAACCGCTTGACGGACACTGCGGAAACACCTGTCGGGCCGGCTGGAACCACATCTCAGACGTGCCAGAAACATGTTCATGAGATGTTGGAACCACACCCCGAACAGACGGATACCACCTGCCAGAACCGCCTGAACCACCTGCTGAGCACGCCGGAACCACCTGCTCGACTCACCGGTACCACCTCCCTGACACGCCAAAATCACCTGCTGGGTATGCCAGAACCACTTGGCGGACACTCCGGAATCATCTGCTGGACATGCCGGAACCAGCTCTCAGACACACCAGAACCAAGTGCCGGAGACGCCGGAAGCACCTGCCTAGCATGCCGGAGCCACCTGCTCGACTCGCCAGAAACACCTGCCGGACACGCCAAAATCACCTGCCGGGTATTCCAGAACCACCTGGCGGACACTACGGAATCACCTGCCGCGCATGCCGGAACCACCTCTCAGACGTGCCGGAAGCACGTGCCAGACACGCCGGAAACACCTACCGGACAGACCGGAACCACCTGCCAAGAACACCGGAGCCACCTGTTCGACTCGCTGGAACCACCTGCCGGACAGGCCAATATCAACTGCCGGCTATGCCAGAACCACCTGGGGGACAGTCCGGGATCACCTGCCAGCCATGGCGGAACCACCTCTCAGACGTACCAGAACCACCTGCCGGAGAAGCTGGAAACACGTCCTGGACAGACTGGAACCACGTGACGGCCATGCCTGAACCACCTGCCGAGCACGGCGGAACCACCTGCCGGACACGCCAAAATCACCTGCGGGCTACGCCAGAACCACTTGGACGACTCTCCGAAATGACCTGCCGGGCATGTTGGAACCACCTCTCAGACGTGCCAGAAGCACGTGGCGGACAGTCCGGAATCACCTGTTGGGCATACGCAACCACCTCTGAGACGTACCAGAACCACGTGCCGTGCACGCCGGAACCACCTACCAGACAGACCGGAATCAAATTTTGGGCATGCCGGAACCACCAGTCAGATGTGCCAGAAACACGTGCCGGAGACGCCGGAAGCACCTGCCGAGCACGTCGCAACCACCTGCTCAACTCGCCTGAGCCACCTGCCGGACACGCCAAAATCACCTGCCCGCTACACCAGCACCACTTCGGGGACAAGCCGGAATCACGTGAGGGGCATGCCGGCACAGCCTCTCAGACTGAACCTCGTGCCGGACACCACAGAACCACCTGCCGGACAGACCGGAAACACCTGCCGGACACGCCGGAACCACCGGCTCGACCCGCCGGACCGACCGATGGACGTGCAAAATCACCAGCCGGCTATGCCGGAAACACTTGGCGAACACTCCGGAATCACCTGCCGGGCATGCCGGAACCACCTCTCAGATATGCCAGAACCACGTGCCAATGACCCCGGAAGCACCTGCCGAGCACGCCGGAACCACCTGCTCGACTCGCCAGAACCACCTGCCGGACACGCAAAAATCGCCTGCCGGCTACGCCACAACCAGTTGGGGAAAACTTCGGAATCACCTGCCGGGCTTGCTGGAACCACCTGCCGGTCATGCCAAAATCACCTGCCAACTACGCCAGTACCACTTGGCGGACACTGTGGAAACCCCTGTCGGGCCGGCCGGAACCACATCTCAGACGTGCCAGAACCATGTGCATGAGATGCTGGAACCACACCCCGAACAGACGGAAAACACCTGCCAGACCCGTCTGAACAACCTGCCGAGCACGCCGGAGCCACCTGCTCGACTCGCCGGAACCACCTACCTGACATGCCCAAATCACCAGCCGGGTATGCCAGAACCACTTGGCGGACACTCCGGAATCATCTGCCGGACATGCCGGAACCAGCTCTCAGACACACCAGAACCACGTGCCGGAGACGCCGGAATCACCTACCGGACAGACCGGAACCACCTGCCGAGCACTCCGGAGCCACCTTTTCGACTCGCTGGAACCACCTGCCGGACAGGCCAATATCAACTGCTGGCTATGCCGGAACCACCTGGGGGACGGTCCGGAATCACCTGCCAGCCATGGCGGAACCACCTCTCAGACGTACCAGAACCACCTGCCGGAGAAGCTGGAAACACGTCCTGGACAGTCTGGAACCACCTGCCGGCCAAGCCTGAACCACCTGCCAAGCACAACGGAACAACCTGCCAGACAAGCCAAAATCACCTGCGTGTTATGCCAGAACCACTTGGAGGACTCTCTGGGATGACCTGCCGGGCATGCCGGAACCACCTCTCAGACGTGCCAGAACCATGTGGCGGACAGTCCGGAATCACCTGTTGGGCATGGGCAACCACCTCTGAGACGTACCAGAACCACATGCCGTGCAGGCTGGAACCACCTACCGGACACACCGGAATCACCTTTCGGGCATGCCGGAACCACCTGTCAGATGTGCCAGAAACACGTGCCGGAGACGCCGGAAGCACCTGCCAAGCACGTTAGAACCACCTGCTCAACTCGCCTGAACCACCTGCCGGACATGCCAAAATCACCTGCCGACTATGCCAGAACCACCTGGCGAACACTCCGGAATCACTTGCCGGGCATGCGGGAACCACCTCTCAGACATGCCATAACCCCGTGCCAATGACCCCTGAAGCACCTGCCGAGCACGCCGGAACCACCTGCTCGACTCACCGGTACCACCTCACTGACACGCCAAATTCACCTACTGGGTGTGCCAGAACCACTTGGCGGAAACTCCGGAATCATACGCCGGACATGCCGGAACCAGCTCTCAGACACACCAGAACCAAGTGCCGGAGACGCCGGAAGCACCTGCCGAGCATGCCGGAGCCACCTGCTCGACTCGCCAGAAACACCTTCCGGACACGCCAAAATCACCTGCCGGGTATGCCAGCACCACCTGGCGGACACTACGGAATCACCTGCCGCGCATGCCGGAACCACCTCTCAGACGTGCCGGAAGCACGTGCCAGACATGCCGGAAACACCTACCGGACAGACCGGAACCACCTGCCAAGAACGCCGGAGCCATCTGTTCGACTCGCTGGAACCACTTGCCGGACAGGCCAATATCAACTGCTGGCTATGCCAGAACCACCTGGGGGACAGTCCGGGATCACCTGCCAGCCATGGCGGAACCACCTCTCAGACGTACCAGAACCACCTGCCGGAGAAGCTGGAAACACGTCCTGGACAGACTGGAACCACGTGACGGCCATGCCTGAACCACCTGCCGAGCACGGCGGAACCACCTGCCGGACACGCCAAAATCACCTGCCCGCTACACCAGCACCACTTCGGGGACAAGCCGGAATCACGTGAGGGGCATGCCGGCACAGCCTCTCAGACTGAACCTTGTGCCGGACACCACAGAACCACCTGCCGGACAGACCGGAACCACCTGCCGGACACGCCGGAACCACCGGCTCGACCCGCAGGAACGACCGCTGGACATGCAAAATCACCTGCAGGCTACGCCAGAAACACTTGGAGAACACTCCGGAATCACCTGCCCGGCATGCCGGAACCACCTCTCAGATATGCCAGAACCACGTGCCAATGACCCCGGAAGCACCTGCCGAGCACGCCGGAACCACCTGCTCGACTCGCCAGAACCACCTGCCGGACACGCAAAAATCACCTGCCGGCTACGCCACAACCAGTTGGGGAACACTTCGGAATCACCTGCCGGGCTTGCTGGAACCACCTGCCGGTCATGCCAAAATCACCTGCCAACTACGCCAGTACCACTTGGCGGACACTGTGGAAACACCTGTCGGGCCTGCCGGAACCACATCTCAGATGCGCCAGAACCATGTGCATGAGATGCTGGAACCACACTCCGAACAGACGGAAAACACCTGCCAGACTCGTCTGAACAACCAGCCGAGCACGCCGGAGCCACCTGCTCGACTCGCCGGAACCACCTACCAGACATGCCCAAATCACCAGCCGGGTATGCCAGAACCACTTGGCGGACACTCCGGAATCATCTGCCGCACATGCCGGAACCAGCTCTCAGACACACCAGAACCACGTGCCGGAGACGCCGGAAGCACCTGCCGAGCATGCCGGAGCCACCTGCTCGACTCGCCAGAAACACCTGCCGGACACGCCAAAATCACCTGCCGGGTACGCCAGAACCACCTGGCGTACACTCCGAAATCACCTGTCGCGCATGCCGTAACCACCTCTCAGACGTGCCGGAAGCACGTGCCGGACGCGCCGGAATCACCTACCGGACAGACCGGAACCACCTGCCGAGCACGCCGGAGCCACCTGTTCGACTCGCTGGAACCACCTGCCGGACAGGCCAATATCAACTGCTGGCTATGCCAGAACCACCTGGGGGACGGTCCGGAATCGCCTGCCAGCCATGGCGGATCCCCCTCTCAGACGTACCAGAACCACCTGCCGGAGAAGCTGGAAACAGGTCCTGGACAGTCTGGAACCACCTGCCGGCCAAGCCTGAACCACCTGCCAAGCACAACGGAACAACCTGCCAGACACGCCAAAATCACCTGCGAGTTATGCCAGAACCACTTGGAGGACTCTCTGGGATGACCTGCCGGGCATGCCGGAACCACCTCTCAGACGTGCCAGAACCATGTGGCGGACAGTCCGGAATCACCTGTTGGGCATGCGCAACCACCTCTGAGACGTTCCAGAACCACATGCCGTGCCGGCTGGAACCTCCTACCAGACAGACCAGAGACACCTTTCGGGCATGCCGGAACCACCTGTCGGATGTGCCAGAAACACGTGCCGGAGACGCCGGAAGCACCTGCCAAGCACGTTGGAACCACCTGCTCAACTCGCGTGAACCACCTGCCGGACATGCCAAAATCTCCTGGCGACTATGGCAGACCCACTTGGCGAACACTCCGGAATCACTTGCCGGGAATGCAGGAACCACCTCTCAGACATGCCAGAACCCCGTGCCAATGACCCCGGAAGCACCAGCCGAGCAGGCCGGAACCACCTGCTCGACTCGCCAGAGCCACCTGCCGATCACGCAAAAATCACCTGCCGGCTACGCCACAACCAGTTGGGGAACACTTCGGAATCACCTGCCGGGCTTGCTGGAACCACCTGCCGGTCATGCCAAAATCACCTGCCAACTACGCCAGTACCACTTGGCGGACACTGTGGAAACACCTGTCGGGCCGGCTGGAACCACATCTCAGACGTGCCAGAAACGTGTTCATGAGATGCTGGAACCACACCCCGGACAGACTGATACCACCTGCCAGAACAGCCTGAACCACCTGCTGAGCACGCCGGAACCACCTGCTCGACTCACCGGTACCACCTCCCTGACACGCCAAAATCACCTGCTGGGTATGCCAGAACCACTTGGCGGACACTCCGGGATCATCTGCCGGACATGCCGGAACCAGCTCTCAGACACACCAGAACCAAGTGCCGGAGACGCCGGAAGCACCTGCCGAGCATGCCGGAGCCACCTGCTCGACTCGCCAGAAACACCTGCCGGACACGCCAAAATCACCTGCCGGGTACGCCAGAACCACCTGGCGGACACTACGGAATCACCTGCCGCGCATGCCGGAACCACCTCTCAGACGTGCCGGAAGCACGTGCCGGACACTCCGGAAACACCTACCGGACAGACCGGAACCACCTGCCGAGCACGCCGGAGCCACCTGTTCGACTCGCTGGAACCACTTGCCGGACAGGCCAATATCAACTGCTGGCTATGCCAGAACCACCTGGGGGACAGTCCGGGATCACCTGCCAGCCATGGCGGAACCACCTCTCAGACGTACCAGAACCACCTGCCGGAGAAGCTGGAAACACGTCCTGGACAGACTGGAACCACGTGACGGCCATGCCTGAACCACCTGCCGAGCACGGCGGAACCACCTGCCGGACACGCCAAAATCACCTGCGGGCTACGCCAGAACCTCTTGGACGACTCTCCGAAATGACCTGCCGGGCATGTTGGAACCACCTCTCAGACGTGCCAGAAGCACGTGGCGGACAGTCCGGAATCACCTGTTGGGCATACGCAACCACCTCTGACACGTACCAGAACCACGTGCCGTGCACGCCGGAACCACCTACCGGACAGACCGGAATCAACTTTTGGGCATGCCGGAACCACCAGTCAGATGTGCCAGAAACACGTGCCGGAGACGCCGGAAGCACCTGCCGAGCACGTCGCAAGCACCTGCTCAACTCGCCTGAACCACCTGCCGGACACGCCAAAATCACCTGCCCGCTACACCAGCACCACTTCGGGGACAAGCCGGAATCACGTGAGGGGCATGCCGGCACAGCCTCTCAGACTGAACCTCGTGCCGGACACCACAGAACCACCTGCCGGACAGACCGGAACCACCTGCCGGACACGCCGGAACCACCGGCTCGACCCGCAGGAACGACCGCTGGACATGCAAAATCACCTGCAGGCTACGCCAGAAACACTTGGAGAACACTCCGGAATCACCTGCCCGGCATGCCGGAACCACCTCTCAGATATGCCAGAACCACGTGCCAATGACCCCGGAAGCACCTGCCGAGCACGCCGGAACCACCTGCTCGACTCGCCAGAACCACCTGCCGGACAGGCCAATATCAACTGCTGGCTATGCCAGAACCACCTGGGGGACGGTCCGGAATCGCCTGCCAGCCATGGCGGATCCCCCTCTCAGACGTACCAGAACCACCTGCCGGAGAAGCTGCAAACACGTCCTGGACAGTCTGGAACCACCTGCCGGCCAAGCCTGAACCACCTGCCGGACACGCCAAAATCACCTGCCCGCTACACCAGCACCACTTCGGGGACAAGACGGAATCACGTGAGGGGCATGCCGGAACAACCTCTCAGACTGAACCTCGTGCCGGACACCACAGAACCACCTGCCGGACAGACCGGAAACACCTGCCGGACACGCCGGAACCACCGGCTCGACCCGCCGGACCTACCGATGGACGTGCAAAATCACCTGCCGGCTATGCCGGAAACACTTGGCGAACACTCCGGAATCACCTGCCGGGCATGCCGGAACCACCTCTCAGATATGCCAGAACCCCGTGCCAATGACCCCGGAAGCACCTGCCGAGCACGCCGGAACCACCTGCTCGACTCGCCAGAACCACCTGCCGGACACGCAAAAATCGCCTGCCGGCTACGCCACAACCAGTTGGGGAACACTTCGGAATCACCTGCCGGGCTTGCTGGAACCACCTGCCGGTCATGCCAAAATCACCTGCCAACTACGCCAGTACCACTTGGCGGACACTGTGGAAACACCTGTCGGGCCGGCCGGAACCACATCTCAGACGTGCCAGAACCATGTGCATGAGATGCTGGAACCACACCCCGAACAGACGGAAAACACCTGCCAGACCCGTCTGAACAACCTGCCGAGCACACCGGAGCCACCTGCTCGACTCGCCGGAACCACCTACCTGACATGCCCAAATCACCAGCCGGGTATGCCAGAACCGCTTGGCGGACACTCCGGAATCATCTGCCGGACATGCCGGAACCAGCTCTCAGACACACCAGAACCACGTGCCGGAGACGCCGGAAGCACCTGCCGAGCATGCCGGAGCCACCTGCTCGACTCGCCAGAAACACCTGCCGGACACGCCAAAATCACCTGCCGGGTACGCCAGAACCACCTGGCGGACACTCCGAAATCACCTGTCGCGCATCCAGAACCACCTCTCAGACGTGCCGGAAGCACGTGCCGGACACACCGGAATCACCTACCGGACAGACCGGAACCACCTGCCGAGCACGCCGGAGCCACCTGTTCGACTCGCTGGAACCACCTGCCGGACAGGCCAATATCAACTGCTGGCTATGCCAGAACCACCTGGGGGACGGTCCGGAATCGCCTGCCAGCCATGGCGGAACCACCTCTCAGACGTACCAGAACCACCTGCCGGAGAAGCTGGAAACACGTCCTGGACAGTCTGGAACCACCTGCCGGCCAAGCCTGAACCACCTGCCAAGCACAACGGAACAACCTGCCAGACATGCCAAAATCACCTGCGTGTTATGCCAGAACCACTTGGAGGACTCTCTGGGATGACCCGCCGGGCATGCCGGAACCACCTCTCAGACGTGCCAGAACCATGTGGCGGACTGTCCGGAATCACCTGTTGGGCATGCGCAACCACCTCTGAGACGTACCAGAACCACATGCCGTGCAGGCTGGAACCACCTACCGGACAGACCGGAATCACCTTTCGGGCATGCCGGAACCACCTGTCAGATGTGCCAGAAACACGTGCCGGAGACGCCGGAAGCACCTGCCAAGCACGTTAGAACCACCTGCTCAACTCGCCTGAACCACCTGCCGGACACGCCAAAATCACCTGCCCGCTACACCAGCACCACTTCGGGGACAAGACGGAATCACGTGAGGGGCATGCCGGAACAACCTCTCAGACTGAACCTCGTGCCGGACACCACAGAACCACCTGCCGGACAGACCGGAAACACCTGCCGGACACGCCGGAACCACCGGCTCGACCCGCCGGACCTACCGATGGACGTGCAAAATCACCTGCCGGCTATGCCGGAAACACTTGGCGAACACTCCGGAATCACCTGCCGGGCATGCCGGAACCACCTCTCAGATATGCCAGAACCACGTGCCAATGACCCCGGAAGCACCTGCCGAGCACGCCGGAACCACCTGCTCGACTCGCCAGAACCACCTGCCGGACACGCAAAAATCGCCTGCCGGCTACGCCACAACCAGTTGGGGAACACTTCAGAATCACCTGCCGGGCTTGCTGGAACCACCTGCCGGTCATGCCAAAATCACCTGCCAACTACGCCAGTACCACTTGGCGGACACTGTGGAAACACCTGTCGGGCCGGCCGGAACCACATCTCAGACGTGCCAGAACCATGTGCATGAGATGCTGGAACCACACCCCGAACAGACGGAAAACACCTGCCAGACCCGTCTGAACAACCTGCCGAGCACACCGGAGCCACCTGCTCGACTCGCCGGAACCACCTACCTGACATGCCCAAATCACCAGCCGGTTATGCCAGAACCGCTTGGCGGACACTCCGGAATCATCTGCCGGACATGCCGGAACCAGCTCTCAGACACACCAGAACCACGTGCCGGAGACGCCGGAAGCACCTGCCGAGCATGCCGGAGCCACCTGCTCGACTCGCCAGAAACACCTGCCGGACACGCCAAAATCACCTGCCGGGTACGCCAGAACCACCTGGCGGACACTCCGAAATCACCTGTCGCGCATCCAGAACCACCTCTCAGACGTGCCGGAAGCACGTGCCGGACACACCGGAATCACCTACCGGACAGACCGGAACCACCTGCCGAGCACGCCGGAGCCACCTGTTCGACTCGCTGGAACCACCTGCCGGACAGGCCAATATCAACTGCTGGCTATGCCAAAACCACCTGGGGGACGGTCCGGAATCGCCTGCCAGCCATGGCGGAACCACCTCTCAGAGGTACCAGACCCACCTGCCGGAGAAGCTGGAAACACGTCCTGGACAGTCTGGAACCACCTGCCGGCCAAGCCTGAACCACCTGCCAAGCACAACGGAACAACCTGCCAGACATGCCAAAATCACCTGCGTGTTATGCCAGAACCACTTGGAGGACTCTCTGGGATGACCCGCCGGGCATGCCGGAACCACCTCTCAGACGTGCCAGAACCATGTGGCGGACTGTCCGGAATCACCTGTTGGGCATGCGCAACCACCTCTGAGACGTACCAGAACCACATGCCGTGCAGGCTGGAACCACCTACCGGACAGACCGGAATCACCTTTCGGGCATGCCGGAACCACCTGTCAGATGTGCCAGAAACACGTGCCGGAGACGCCGGAAGCACCTGCCAAGCACGTTGGAACCACCTGCTCAACTCGCCTGAACCACCTGCCGGACATGCCAAAATCACCTGCCGACTATGCCAGAACCACTTGGCGAACACTCCGGAATCACTTGCGGGGCATGCAGGAACCACCTCTCAGACATGCCAGAACCCCGTGCCAATGACCCCGGAAGCACCAGCTGAGCACGCCGGAACCCCCTCTCGACTCGCCAGAACCACCTGCCGATCACGCAAAAATCACCTGCCGGCTACGCCACAACCAGTTGGTGAACACTTTGGAATCACCTGCCAGGCTTGCTGGAACCACCTGCCAGTCATGCCAAAATCACCTGCCAACTACGCCAGAACCGCTTGACGGACACTGCGGAAACACCTGTCGGGCCAGCTGGAACCACATCTCAGACGTGCCAGAAACATGTTCATGAGATGTTGGAACCACACCCCGAACAGACGGATACCACCTGCCAGAACCGCCTGAACCACCTGCTGAGCACGCCGGAACCACCTGCTCGACTCACCGGTACCACCTCCCTGACACGCCAAAATCACCTGCTGGGTATGCCAGAACCACTTGGCGGACACTCCGGAATCATCTGCTGGACATGCCGGAACCAGCTCTCAGACACACCAGAACCAAGTGCCGGAGACGCCGGAAGCACCTGCCTAGCATGCCGGAGCCACCTGCTCGACTCGCCAGAAACACCTGCCGGACACGCCAAAATCACCTGCCGGGTATTCCAGAACCACCTGGCGGACGCTACGGAATCACCTGCCGCGCATGCCGGAACCACCTCTCAGACGTGCCGGAAGCACGTGCCAGACACGCCGGAAACACCTACCGGACAGACCGGAACCACCTGCCAAGAACACCGGAGCCACCTGTTCGACTCGCTGGAACCACCTGCCGGACAGGCCAATATCAACTGCCGGCTATGCCAGAACCACCTGGGGGACAGTCCGGGATCACCTGCCAGCCATGGCGGAACCACCTCTCAGACGTACCAGAACCACCTGCCGGAGAAGCTGGAAACACGTCCTGGACAGACTGGAACCACGTGACGGCCATGCCTGAACCACCTGCCGAGCACGGCGGAACCACCTGCCGGACACGCCAAAATCACCTGCGGGCTACGCCAGAACCACTTGGACGACTCTCCGAAATGACCTGCCGGGCATGTTGGAACCACCTCTCAGACGTGCCAGAAGCACGTGGCGGACAGTCCGGAATCACCTGTTGGGCATACGCAACCACCTCTGAGACGTACCAGAACCACGTGCCGTGCACGCCGGAACCACCTACCGGACAGACCGGAATCAAATTTTGGGCATGCCGGAACCACCAGTCAGATGTGCCAGAAACACGTGCCGGAGACGCCGGAAGCACCTGCCGAGCACGTCGCAACCACCTGCTCAACTCGCCTGAGCCACCTGCCGGACACGCCAAAATCACCTGCCCGCTACACCAGCACCACTTCGGGGACAAGCCGGAATCACGTGAGGGGCATGCCGGCACAGCCTCTCAGACTGAACCTCGTGCCGGACACCACAGAACCACCTGCCGGACAGACCGGAAACACCTGCCGGACACGCCGGAACCACCGGCTCGACCCGCCGGACCGACCGATGGACGTGCAAAATCACCAGCCGGCTATGCCGGAAACACTTGGCGAACACTCCGGAATCACCTGCCGGGCATGCCGGAACCACCTCTCAGATATGCCAGAACCACGTGCCAATGACCCCGGAAGCACCTGCCGAGCACGCCGGAACCACCTGCTCGACTCGCCAGAACCACCTGCCGGACACGCAAAAATCGCCTGCCGGCTACGCCACAACCAGTTGGGGAAAACTTCGGAATCACCTGCCGGGCTTGCTGGAACCACCTGCCGGTCATGCCAAAATCACCTGCCAACTACGCCAGTACCACTTGGCGGACACTGTGGAAACCCCTGTCGGGCCGGCCGGAACCACATCTCAG